>NW_010336347.1:0-11992 GCF_000700745.2 Antrostomus carolinensis | reverse complement strand
CCGAGGAGCTGGAAGCGTACCTGAAGGGGGTTCATGGCGCCTACCCCTCCCTCACGCACTTGCACAGCATCGGGCGCTCGGTGGAAGGTAGGGGGTAAGGCCGGGGGAAAAGGGAAGGCTTTCTGTTTTATTCGGGCTGGGACAAACATGGGTAAAGGTGGCTGCGGTGGGTGTTTTGTGCGCGTTTGCTTAACAGCTTCTGCGAGCTCTCTGCTTAAATCTGTGTGAAGTTTCCTCTTCCTCTTGCTTAAGCGCGAGTAACAAACTGATGGCACGCAGGACGCTTCAGCTGGGTAGAAGTTCTCCCGACATCTATTTTTTTGAGCATTGGAAACCTCTTGAGTGGCAATTTCAGAAACAGGGCTGTCTTTAAAGTCCTTAAAATGTGTGGTACCCCGTTTGCCAAGTGCCCGTTCTAGGTGGGGCCGTAATAGGAGCGTGTGCTTTCCAACTTGTGGCTGTGTTAAAAATATCTTCTCTTCTGGCTTTACCTATTATTCCAGTAAATCTGGACTGACTAGAAAAAAATATTCCAAATTCCATACTGATACGTGGTCTTGTGTTTTAAGTGAAGAATGGGGTTTCACTCTCAAACCCTACAGGAAAATATACTGAAGTCAATAATCACCTTTCTGGCCTTATATAGATACTTGAATTTATCTTTCTATGGTTGGTACCTTCTTACAATAAATTTATAGGAAAAAAAATAAACCCCAAGCTTTTCCATTTGTTTAAAGAGACTAGAAAGTTTAGTCTTTATTAGCATATAAATACTGTATAGTTTTAAGCAAAAAAAAATTAAGTAGATTTCAGAAAAGTAGATAACTTTGATAAGAGGTATAAGACTAGATAGAGAGTTCATTCTTTAGAAACATCATGTGTTCCTCTAATCTGATTTCATACCACTAGAATGAGGCAGTTGTAGCATCTACTATCAAATTTATGCTTGTGTTTAAAAAAATATAAATCTACAACCTTCTGGGTAGGTAATCATGAAGAATGCTAGTAGTTTCTTTTCAAACCTCCTTCCTTGTGTTACCATGTGCGTCTTCACCTTTTTTAGATATACTTGTATTTGTCTGGGACATAAGTTATAGTTGAAAACAAGACTCTGTTTCAGTGAGGTATCAAACAGCTGTCATATTGCTGTGGATATGTGATCTTGTCTGTGTGCATGTCTGCACTCATTTTTTAGAAAGTCTCATTGTGGGAAGACTCAAACAAGGAATCTTGGATTTATTTAATTTCTGTTCTTGGTTTCATCAGAGGCAGAATTGTATTGTTGTATGTTATTCATCCACACAAGAGAGAACTAGTCCCTTAAAGTACAATTCCCTGAAGTACAGACTAACCAATTATCCACATCCTCATTTTACTATCTTGAGGGGACTTAGCTAACATTTTAATGATAGGACTAGATTCTGATATCTTTGTCAGGAACTCTTCTGGCTTATCTCATGCAGGTAGGACAAAACTTTTCGTCCAATCCGAGAGACTGAAATTTTTTTTTTACATATCTAGACATCTGAAGGTTGGTAACATGAAGTGCTCAACTTGTCTGAGGTTCATTAGTGTAAAAACTGGAAATGCATCATCTCTTGGTTGTGATTGGGCAGCACACTGGAAAGACTTTGATACACTGCCTTTCTGCTTTGCCAAACTGTGTGAGAAAAGAGAATTACATTGGCTTTTCCACGGTCTACCAGCTACACATCGTGATTCACAGAAAGGTGATCAGTTATGCTTTTTGCACGTCCTGTGGGCCTGCAGTGTTCCTCTGAATGGAATAGGGGGGCAGTGGAAACTTTCTCGGCACCATATAAAGCAGAATGGCAGTGGAAAGTGTTCGAGTGCTTCTCTATTCTCTGCTTTTTTTTTCTAAATGTTAAGAGATTTCTACCTCTGTTAAAAAACGTGCCTTCATAGTCTCCTGAAATGTGCTAGAGGATGGAATTGAATTAGGGTCCTTCTTCTTTTTAATTTATTTTTTTCCCAATTTTTGTGCAAATGGAGTTTTGATTTTGGTCAACAGGCTCAAGTTCTATCCCTCTTTTCTTAGATAAGCTGACAAAACCAAGACTGTGTATACGCACGTGCATGTGGGCTTACTTGTATGGGTTTAGGAGTGCTGTCCCATTACCAATTAGCTAAACCGTCATAGCAAAAGGTATTTATTGATGATGACAAACAGAAATTAATTTAAATATTATAAAATTGAGATCAATGTTATGTAGGAAGTCTTCTATTAAGCTGTTGACATTCCTGATATGGAAATTGTTGATAATGAAGGCAAGATCCTATGAATCAGAGTGGTGGCTGTAAAGCCACCAGACATAATTTTACTGCTATAATGAATGGCTGTTGTTCCCATGTTATTCTTAAATCTAATATAGGTTTTACTAATAATTTAGTACTATATACTGTCTACTATGTAGACGTGGATTATGAAGAATGTGAAGTAAGGGCTTGACTTGTGGTTGACATGCAGACCCAGAGCTTTGCAAAGGTATAGAATCTACTCTTAGCAGCCTGAATACGGAGGGTGATGGGGACCTGTGTATTACCACTTCAGAAAGTAATTGCATGTAGTTCTTTAACAGAAATATCTAAATGCTCTTCATGTCAGAAGCCTCACATGCTCCAGGCAGATTATGAAGTAATTTAGGTCTGGAGGCCATCTAGTTTGAGGTCGTGTTCAAAGCAGGGCTAACATGAAAGTTAGGTTATGATGCTCAGGGCCCTGTCCATCCAAGGTGTGACTGTCTGCAATGGTGGAGATTCTATAGGGTCTCTGGGTACCTGATCCAGTGCTATACTACCTTTGTTGTGGAAATACGTTTTCCTGCATCTGGTGAGAATTCCCCTTGCTGTGAGTTGTTAGCTGCTCTTTTGCTGTGCACTTCTAAGAAGGATCTGGCCCTGTCTTCTCTATAATGCCCCTGTAGGTAGTGGAAGATTGTAGGTGCATCATCCTCCAGGCTAAACAAACCGACCTGCCCCAGCTTCTCCTCAGAAGTAGTATGATCATCTTTGTGGCCCTCTCGTGGACTTCCTCCAGTGTGGTGTTGTCTCTCTTGCACTAGGGAACCCACAGCTGGAAATGGTACTCCAGATACAACTTTACTAATGCTGAGTGGAGGGGAGTAGTAATTTCCCTCAAGCTGCTGGTTTATATTCTTGCTGATGCAGCCCAGCATACAGGTTGCTTTTTCTGCTGTGAGAGCATAATACTGACTCACATTTATCTTGTCCACCTGGACATTGCTGCCACACCCTGCAACCCCTAGATTGCAGCCCAGCCAGTCTGTAGCCTGTACAGCACAAGTTTATTTATCTTCTTGGGTTGATAATCCCAACATGGGGTTCTTCCATTCCTTGCCTTTGCCAAACTTCATGAGTTTTCTGTTGAGAAATTCCTGCAGCTTGTCAAGGCTTCTCTGAATGGCAGCCTTCACCCTGATGAAGATGCTAAAGAGTATCAGCTTCAGTATTGACCCTTGAGGAATGATGATAATAATTTGCTGTCACTTGAACCACTGATTGCTCAGTGTCAGCCAGCTTCTGACCTTACTGTAGTCTATTCCTCTAATCCATATATTCCCAGCTTGTTTACAAAGATACTGTGAGGGTGACTGAGCACTGGAACAGGCTGCTCAGGGAGGTTGTGGAGTCTCTGTACTTGGAGATACTCATAAGCCATCTGGACACAGTCCTGGGCAACTGTCTGTAGGTGGACCTGCTTGAGCAGGGAGGTTGGACCCTCTTCCAGAGGGTGGTTCTGTTGAAAGCCTAAAGTCTAGTCAAGACTAAATAAATAAAGTGCTTTCCTCTCTCCCCCTAAGGCAGTGACTTCAGCATAAAAGGTAAGCAGTCAAGTATAATTTGTCATGGATAAATTTGAGGTGAGATTTACAAAGTGTGTTTATTTGATGTATGTAGGATGTAATAACAGCAATGTACACTACACAACCAGTATCAAGAGCCTCAGTGGCAAACAAACTAAAAGATGCCCAGTCTGTTTTGTGGTGGTTTACATCACCATTTGAAAATTCACTGCCCCTCTGCCAAATTGCTGGGAACTCCTCTGCCAGATTAGTGGGAAGAATGTGTTCTAGACCAGCAATGGCCTGGTCAGTGTCCGTGCCTGTACATTTGAAAGCTATGATATTTAATTATGCATCTCATCTGCTAAGTGCTAAGCTATTATTCTTAAACGAGGGGAGAAGGGAGCTTAAAAAGATGTAGCCCTTTGGCTGACAAAACTGAGTGGTATCTGTTTGGTCTAGTTTAGCAGATAATCTCAAATCCCTCAAGATTTGTAGGTGATTTGTATGTTTGTGAGAGACACGATATGGTCTTACAAGCAGGTAGGCAGAGATGTATGATGGCCCAGAAAATACCTTGATTCTTTTCTGTTTAATAAGCTCATAAAAGATCTTTGGCAGGAGCTCTGTTTTCTAATGCACACTGTATTCAGCCTGAGTACAGTATGTGCACTGTATAATAATAGAGAAGGCTGCAGAGCAGTGTCAGTCTGAAGAATGGGACTTGGTGTAATCATCTTAACCTGTCCTGCCTAGTGCCACCCCAGTGAAAAACAAGACTGACTTTTCAGCAAGCAAATCTTACAGCGTGAATTACCAAAAAGAAAATATTTGATGTATGCGTATGATCTGTGACTTTTCATTGTTCAAGATACTGTGCTGCTGTTCTTTTTTGAAAAAAAGAAAAAAAAAAGAAGAGGGTGGTGGGAAGCCGACTTAAGGATTCTAATAGATAGACCTGATGACCTTATTCAAACAAAGGCAAGCAACGTTGAAAGAGCTGGGTGGCTTTTGTAGTAAATCCACACTCTTTAAAAACTCTCTTCAGATACACTCTGGATTCAGATAAAGTGATAGCATGCCAATTTCAGCTTGCTTTCAATATAGCTTTTCTGGAGGCCAGTCTGCATTTTTAGAATTCCAGTCAAATTGGAACAGTTGTAGACATCATCCTTAAAACCAGATCACTGGTTTTAAAACCAAATCCTGGTCACTGAGCAAAAAGTTGTGTATGGTTAAAGTACCTCTGTCTTTACCCAGTGAAGAGCTCAAAGTTGACTTAACAGATTAACATCTCTTTGGCAGATTCTATCATTGGAGAGTCAAAAAGCAAAACAAACAAAACTGACCATATTTTATTGTGTTTTCATTAGAACTTTTCAGAAATAGCTTCTTGTAAAAGAGCTGCCCTGAAAACTTTTTTGGGTGAGAACTGCATGGTTTAATCATCCTGTTCTGCTGCTTACTATTCAAGTGCCTTCTCTGTTTCGCTTGGACTGGCACATTCCATCCATTAATCTTAAACACTTATTTTAACTAATTTTCACTAATCCACCAAAAAAAAAAATCTCACTTACCTGCACTCTGCTATCCCTGCTCTATAAACAGAGAGACTGGAGCATGCAGGAGGTGTGCGTGCTTGGTTTAGTTTTTAAAGTTCATGCAGGACTTCCACACGGCGGTGTGTGTAGAGGACACTGTGTGCTACAGGGTAGATGTCCTCAGCCAGCTCCCAGCAGGCCAGGTTTCTCAGTGGCTCAGAGGAGGTGGCTGTTGGAGTTCGTTACGTCTCCTTCCTGCCTGCAATCATGGGGTTCCCTCCTCACGAAACAGAAGGGAATGGCACCTGCCCAGGTTTCCAGCTGATAAGGAGCTGTGACTTCAGCAAAAGGGCACACTAGGGATTAGGGTTTGGGTAGTGCAGTGGGAAGTGTGTGCCTACCTGGTGATAGGGTTAACAGAATTTAGGCAATTAATCTGTCCTTGACATCATTCTGCACAAACATCAGTGGAACTTGGGCCCAAGATATGCCAGGGTTCAATTTAAATCTCCTGACTTTTCTGATACAGTGTGATTGATACTTTTAGGTGTTTACAGGAGGCTATTGAGCAGGGGAGTGCTAACTTCAGGTTCCTTGCACTCCAGTGAAAACATTTAATTATAAAAGACCAGGTATTGTACCTGTCTAGTCAATACATTGATAGTCTATGTACATAACTGAAAAATTATATCTACCTGGGGAAAAATATGAACTTATTTTCAGATGTTTCTTGTGATACAGTATGGAAGGAGCCTGGGTTACTGCCATCAATAGTAAAATGCACTGTAAATTTTATTGAAATTACATTAGAAACACTTATATATATCCACTTATATTGTGGATGTTTTTACTTCATTTAAAGTACTAGAAAACAAGTTTTACTGCTGGAGGAAACAAAACTGAAGTATGTATCCATAAAACACTTGTACTCTACTGGAATTGTTCGTATCAGGTTAGTTTCAGGTGTCCAGGCACTGTACAAAAATAGAATGAGAAGGTTATACATAGCCCAGTGTACTCTGAGGTAAGTTTCTCGGTGTCACCCATTATTAAGTGTTTGTACAAACTAAATGTGAGTGCCAGTGTATTTAAAAAAAAAAAAAAAAGGGAAGGAAAAAAGGTGATAAAGAAGACTCTTTTGTCTTGAAAATAAATTGTCTAGATGTAAATCCACAGGGAATGTGATGCCTTTAAAGAGACTATTACAATTACTTTTTCTGTGGTTACGTGGATATGAGGTATGTGTGTATAGAAGAGTATTACCTTGTTTGTTCCATATGAATGACTGCTGCAGATGGCTTTCCTCGTTTCTCCAGTCCTCGATGATGTCTACCTTTCCCTTCCCTCCTCCTTATCTCCCCCCAGACAAATTTCCTTAGTGCTGTGAATTGCAGGCTCATTGTGCAAGCATGGGGTGTGTAGATAATGTAAGCACTGGTATTTTCAGTGTTAGTTTTTAGAAACAAGAATGAATGGGGTGTTTCCCACTCTGAGGGCCTCATGTAAAGGGCACTAAAGCCACTTGGCTGTGAATTGGTCAATCGGCTTTGTCATGCGTTCTATGCGATCTCCTACACCTAAAAATAGTAGAGGAAGTCCCATATGTATTTGTATGTGTTGTGTGTGCAGTTTTCTTTTATATATATATGCATGCACACACAAATATGAAACTTAAATACAGTTTTTGCAGAAAAATCTTATTGGAAGGGAAAATTGGTTGAATATTGATGTTAATGATCAGTGATACATGTTGAGTTGCTCTTTCAGTACAATTTTGTTAATTTTTAAACAAATTCTAGTCACAGGCTTAATTAAATAAAGCTGCTATCCTTTGCCTGTGTTTTACCTGGATGGTCGATCGGCCTTCACTCTCCTCTTAACTTGAGGAGAGCACAGTAACACATCCCTCCTACCCCACTTCAGGGCATGAGGCTTTTTAGTAGAAGTGTTTCTACTAGCTTTCTCTTCACTTCCCACAAAAGGAGAAGAGCAGTGCACCTTGCATCCCTTCTGGAGGGCCCTTCTGCCTAGGACCTCTGGCTGTAGCTCCGAGGAGCTACCGGTGTTGCTGATTCTCAGAGCTGCCTAATTAAAGCTTTACTGTATGTAGCTGTGGTATGACATACTGTGTGCAGCTTGTTCACATACCTTCAAGTGGAGACCTACTCACGGTGCATTAAAGAGTTGATAGGCAAGATGTGACTTCTTACCCTGAAGGATTTGATCCTTAGGCAGTTGTTCTGTGCATGATTTTGCATAGAAGCGAGACCTAGTTTTTTGGTTTGGTTTGGGTTTTTTTTAAAGGCTGGTTGTTTTTTTGTTTTTTTGTTTTTTTTCTTTGAATGAAAGCTGGATGGGCACATGATTGCTAGTTCTGCTTTCTGAATTTTTTATGAATTACCTAGCTACTGGAGATGGAAACCAATAATGCATAGGGCTGGCTGTAGTTCTCATCCCCTCCTAGCTGAGAGACTAGAGACTACCCTCCCTGTTAACTGCTCCACTTCTGGCACAGTAGCTCTTACAGTCTATGCGGTGGTTCAGATGTGAGGAACAGGTTCGAGGATACTTGTAAGCAGATGATTTTGCAGTTTGGTGTCTAGGGCTTACTTATTGTTATGGGAAAGGTCAGTCCGTGCCAGTTGGAGTTATTTAATTAAATTACTATAGCTGCTCTGTAACATGCTGAGCTCACAGTGGGTTTAGGACAGTTGAGTTACTGTCCTGTTTGTTCCTAGCCAATGTGTTTTACATCCATGGGTCTTGCAGTTACCTGCAGCATTTAAACAGAGCTTGAGCAGATCTGAAACTAACGTTTATCCTAAAGGTAGAATAAAAGCAAACTGGCTTCTCATAATGAAATACAGTCCTACTGTGTCAGTTCAAAAGTCCAGTCTGGTCCAGTGTTCTTTTTTTTCCAAGAGTGGGTAGAGTAAATTCTAGGAATAGGGCAGGCACAGAATGATACTTCCCCAGTATGTGCTTCTAGCAATGTGCAACCTGGCTGTTTCTGACAAAGTACATTTCCTAATCATGGTGGACCTAAAGTAGGTTAAAGTACCAAGTTTGCTTTGATACACAGTTGCATCAGGCTGATCACAAAATCCAAGCGGAAACAAAGGCCACCAGAACGTGTTTCTTGAAGAGACACAGGACTAAGTTGCTCTGTTTGTAGGTAGTAACACTGCCTTAATTTTATTTCCTTGCAGCTTTGCCTTCTCTAAAGGGCAGTCACTAATGTTTCCAAGGAGACATTTTGTTACCCATTTTGAGAGAGAATCTGGAAGCAACTGGTCAAACTAATGTAGCTTGTTAACTAAACCAGAAACACATGATGGTGATAAGGCTTGAATTCTTTTAAAAAAGATTATCTATCTTGCATTTTTTTAACCTCCAGACAGTTTTTTTGTTTTTTGTGGGGTTTTTTGGGTTTGTTGTTTTTTGGGTTTTGGGGGTTTTTTTGTTTGTTTGTTTTTTTTTTTTAAAAAAAAAAAAAGAGGTGGAGGAAGCTGCTCACTGTCTGAATTTGTAGGACTCTCAATGCCAAGTGTTGAGATATGTATTGTTTGGAGCTTCCTACTCTTGGAGCAAACATAATGTCTGGGATCTGCCAAGGATGTTTACAGGATAGGCACAGCGAGTCTGATGAGGCACGTCGATGCACTGAAACCCTCAAAGCGCAGCAGTAACTTCTCAGCCATGTAGGAGCAGTAATCTGTAGTCTCCTCCTGGTTTTCTACTCCCTCTCTTGCCTTTAACTGGCAGGAATAGCTTTGGCTTCCTCTGCCGCTGATGGTAAAAGTGTAGGTCAAATAAAACTGGTGAATTTGGATACATTGCACTTAAAAACAAAGCACCCCCCTCCTTGTGCCTGGCTCGCGTTATGACCAGTCCCTCTGCTCATGATGATCTGATGGTACCGCTGTGAAAGGGTAGTGTTTATTTCTCTTATGTATACAGTAGCTTTTCTGAAAATTACTAGATGCAAACCAGATTCACACCTTTCTCGGAAAATAAAGTACACAATTTTAGAATTAAGTTTAAAAACCCTGTGGTAGTAGAAGCAAGAGTTGGTGAAAAAGAAAAATAGTCTGCTTGGTTTCTGGGAATGACAATGAAACCAGTCAGTGTAAACAGTGGGGAAAGCCCACTCAGGCTAATTCTATGCATGTGTGGTATTCTCTTCTCAGTGAGCAATACTGAATAAGGTTAGTGTATATTAGTTTTAAGATAGTATTTCCTTCTGGGTTGTTTTTGTTTGGATTTTTAAAATTTATTTTATTTCTTGATTTGCATTCAAACAAACTATAAGGTGCTATTGTAGACACTGTGCTCTGGGTTGGCAGTTTTTCTAGTTTTTGTGTATAAAGAGCGTGCTCCACTTGATTTTGAGAACTGGAAGTGGTACAGTGATGAATCATGTATGTGTAGGAAAGAAAGGGTTGTCACTCTCATAAGTTTTAAGTGCTATGAAAGTGTCTAAAGCAGCTGTGGATGTCCCAGTTAACTAAAGATTTGTAAACCTTTAGGAAGACAAGCAAGAACTGAACCATGAACTGTTTTGACTCCCTTCCCTTCTCAAGTGCTCCAGTTACAAATAAGCAGTATCTAGTTTTTTTGGTTGTTTGTTTTGGTTTTTGGTGGGGTTTTTTTTTTTTTAAGTCATTGGTTATTCCTACCATTCTGCTTATAATGAACTGACTCTAAATGGGATTGGCTGATATAATATCTGGAAGTAGGTGCTTATTAAATAGTGGGACATTGTTACTTTTATTTCTTTTCTGCCTTTAGAGAGAGAGAGGTGGCCTTATGCCTGTAATGAAGGGCACATGGGAAGAGATCAGAAATGTTACATTAAGCAGTGGCCCCAGCACAGTAAGTATGTCAGTGGTAGCACATCTGTTGCAGAAACATTCTAGTCCTTGATATCTCAAGAAGTACCACAAATTGACCGAGACAATTTGTGGTACTGTCTGTGTTAGCACTCAGAAAGTTGACATCCTTGATATCTCAAGAAGTACCACAAATTGACTGAGACAGGACTGTCTGTGTTAGCACTCAGAAAGTTGACGAGTGGAAATACAGAGCACAGGATAGTCCTAACACTTTGAAATGAAACTTTAAAATGCTGCACTGGTACTGTACCAATTGGTGTCTCGTGCTGTTATCCTCAAACAGATGCTTACTTCCTTATCAGTGATTTTTACTCCTTCCAATAACTTATTCAGAACAGTGTGTTTAGAGTAGGTTTTGCTAAATATGATCTCTTTTACAGTCTCTCCACTAAGCAGGATACTTGTGGAAACAAAACAATTAGTAAAACCTTTGCCCCCCTCCCCAGATAAGAAGTGCTGTCAGTTTGGGGCAGGGGGAAGTGGGTGGCTGTGGTAGACCCGGAGTCTAATGTTCCCTTCGGCTCTTTCGGTTTGTTTTGCTTACCTATGCGCCATGCTGAGCATTGCCAAATGTGCCTGGTTAGCATATGTGATTGATCTGTATCTTTCTAATCCTTCAAAATTCCTTGAAGACTTTCTTATATGTAAAGTGTCTCAGCTCTTCTTGGGATAGCAACTGTGTTCATTACTAATGCTAATCCAGGCCAAGGCTTTAGGTAATCTCTTCTGTCTCAGTGGACCATGAGAACATGGTATAATTAAACTGAGGATAAAATCTCACAGACGAATCTGATGTGCTACAGTTGTTCATGCAGATGTCTGATCCCAGCTTCAGGTACATAGTTTATTCTTAGTATAAACTATTAATCTAGAGTGTCTGTTCTCTGAAGAGAGACAGCTATCCTTTTTTGGCTGGCAATTTATAAAGTTTATATCCTCAAAGGATACATTTATATTACTTGCCAGAATCTGGAAGATGCTTTATTCAACAGTCTGGCTAGATTAAACTCACATATTTGTTCGTGTCTGTAAGGCTACTTCTGCAGTGCTACTATATCAGTCATCCTGATTAAACATTTCTGGTTATATAAATAACGTGTTTGTACTGCAAATTCTGTTAGAATCTGAATCAAGCTGTGTGTGCTGCCATTGAGCAGTCCTCCCGTGGAAGACAAGTACCAAAATAGCTTTAGATTTTCCAGCTTGAATTGGAGATGGCAAATCAGAGTATCATTGGGCACGGATGCTGCCAGTGCTTGCTTAGCAAAAGGAAATCGCTTCTGAAGTCCTTCATTAGCTGTGACAGTGTTTTGCTGGAAGACAGTCTTGCCCACTGTTACCATGGAGAAACTAACACTTTGTCTTTGTAGTGAAGCTTGGAAGTACAATACTAAGTTCCATAGGCAAGAAGTTGGAAATACAGACACATTAAATGCCTATGGGTGGCACATAGGTGGCAATTGTACTCCTGTGGTACACACTGACAGTACTGAGCTTTGCAGGGAATACAAGTACAGATCAGAAAACTTCAAAGACAAAGAATAGTATATGTTAGCACACAAACATATTTACCATGCATGTGATATAAAACTTAGAAGTGATAAAGCCAGGACTGATTTCTTGATCTCTCTTCCTGCAAAATAAGGAACTTGATGTAGTAATAAGCATAGTTTGACATAGTCTCAGGAAACAGGTGTCAGATGCAGCTGGAAAGATCATAGAATCATAGAAT
>NW_010336346.1:67466-140551 GCF_000700745.2 Antrostomus carolinensis | reverse complement strand
GCACAAACATACTTTCCTGCAGCTTGATGCCCGATTTTGTTTTCTGTTTCAATATACATATTTACACTATCAATTGAAAAGAATTACACACCTTTAATAAATGAATTCTGTTGAATGTCCAACTTTACTTTTTTAGCTATATCTTCATATGATTACTCTTACAAGCTTCATGGTGAAATTGATTTTTTTTTTTTTTTTACACTGAAAAAAAGATAGCTGCTATGGAAAATATTTTAATATTGAATGTAACGATAGAAGGAAAAAAGGTTTCAAAGAACAGAGAAAGTACTAGAATACTCTAAGGCATATTAACAAAGTTCTAGGTTGGCATATCCAGGGCCAGCTCTCTACTTGGCCAAAGGGCTGCCATGTGAGTTATATATGGTAAAAAATTCCAGACCTTTTGAAAGTCAGTGAGTTTAGGCTTCCTAAAAAAACACCAAAATCCAAACCCACATCTTTTTCAATACAAGCTAGTCCACAGTTAACAGGAGAGCAAAATCTAGAGAAATTATCCCATTAATGTTTGTGTTTTTCCACTGAAAATGACAGAAGCATAGGCCTTCCCTTTGGAATTAATGTGGTAGTAAATATATTTTTATTCAAAATATATAATAAACTATAAATTTACATTTAATACAAGTCATGAATGTAATATGTTCAGAGTTGTTCTAAATGAGCAAAAAGGGCTGGATTCAACATCTGGTATGATTTGAATCAGCCTTCCATATCCTACGTTTTTTCTAGCTGCTGCTCCAGAAAGGCCTGGATCTTCTATATGTATGATTAACCCTATGCAGATGTCCCAGATGCCCTGGAGCGTCTCAAATGGCACTAGTCATCTACTCATAGACAACCAAATAACTTTTTAAATAGTGTAAGAACTAATGTTAAGATAAGAATATCTTAACTTCTCTCCGAAAATCTCTTTTCCAAGTTTCAGACATGCAGGGATGAGGTGGGAAATTGATGATGACTTTCCTTGGCAGATTAGCTCACCTGGCTTGCTAAGTTATTTTATTTTCTTCTTCGATGCAGACAGTGGCTGACAGTCAAAAAGGGATGCTGAACAGGATGGTCACTGTTCATATTTAATGTTTTAAATCAGATTGAACTTGAAATTCAATATTTTAAATCTAATCTGAATTTGATGTTTCTTCTTACCTACCCAAGCTATAGTACTTTTCAGGAAGGAGACATGGATCCCCTTGTCTAGGTTTACTCCTGTGGGTGCTAAGTGGATAAAGTAACTTAGCTACTAGTTTGTACTAGTAGTTCTTTACAGCACAGTACTTTTAGCAGAACTGAAAATTATTACTACCATTTTGGCATAAGAGTTGTCTCCCTCATGCTTCACATGAAAAGTCAGAACAAGGGAAGTGAAACTATTAGAAAAATCTCAAACCATTAAATACTTTGAGGTCTGTTGTCAGTGAAGTCTGAATGATTTCACAGAATAATGCAACACTAATATTGACAGATGAAGTTTCTTTATAAAGGGATGATGCACAAAAAGGTATTTTTTAATCTGTATAGTAGTTTAAAAACCAAACGCCAAGAAACAATCTTCTTTATGACACATACAACAGCTGACACTTTCCAGCGCTTGTCTAAGAAGTAGTAAACATGGCTGAAGGCAAAAAATGAAAGAGAAAAGGGGAATGGTCTCTACACAGTGTAGAGGCAAACACTGATAAACAGTTTACATTCAGCAGATCTAGCTTCCCAACCAACCTAAAGAGGCACAGGATAATATTCAGTTGTGAATGAACAAGAAATCCACTTTCTTTACATCTGTTTCATGACAGGCTATAGAAACACCATTTCACTGAAATTATGTTGTTGTTTTAATCAATTTTTCATCATGGTTTAAAAATTTAAGTCTTTTAGTTCTTTCCTTAGAAGGGAAAAGCTGACTTGTGTTTCAGCTGATGAGACTATGCTAGATATATGTGTTTTACCAGCCTGTTCAGGATTTAGTCACCTTCTGAGGGCGAGGATGAAGGGAACAGAGTACTTTTGGGAAACAGTGCCCATCTTTCCCACGTAGCAAGACAACTGGGGTGGCCTCGAAAGTCTGTTAGGTAAGAATTCATCCATCCTATCCTTCCCTCTTTGAGTAATATGAACATGGAGGAGGGAGGAAGAGATGAACTAAAATGAAACAAGTAAAAACAATTCTGTATAAAGTCTTAATAGCCTCTTTGGTGCACAATGTATTTTATTTAATATTCTTATTGTCCTGAATTTTCCCACATGATTCTGTTCATGCTCAGTCATTAATTTTAAACATAGTTGCTTTAAAAGTGCACTAAAGTACCATGTTGGAAGAAAGCCTCTGATTGATTAATCATTTATCTCAGTAGAAAAGCCATGAACATATTTGATTTCTGGCAGCTTCCTATATATACAGCTATAAAATGAGATGTAAATTGCAATAGATAGCAATTTCAAAGAAAATGTGAAAAAGTTTATGTAAGAAAGAGTATAAGTGTTGAATGAGAGGGCTCTGTAAGAATACTTTGCAACATATACGTAACTGGTTTTTAACTCTATGCACTTCCTTTGCTTTTTGGGTGATAAGTAAAAGGATTATGTACCTTAAAGCTTAAAGGTGTAGCTAACAGTGACCTATGAACATGATGAAACAATTGTCTATTTATAGCTTACTGCCTGCAATCAATACCACCTCTGTTTAAGTTAATCAATGCTGTCTTTAATTGATTAGCTTGGTCTGAAAACCTGCCAAAGTGCTGGACTCTTGGGCAAGGGGATAGGTAACATACTTATTACTGTCTGGTTTCCATTAATTGTAAGATAATTTCAGTATTTATTCACGGTCAAGAAAATATAAAACAAAATAAATCTTTATTGTATGTTTCCTCATTGAGTATTCAGATTTCAACAGTAAAAGACAGACAAACTAGCAAGAGATGTCATAAGTGTCTAATATACAATCTATTTTTAAAATCTGAACTATACTGGATTGTCTGCCAAGCAAAAAAAATCAGTAAAACAAATGTCATTAAAACTTGTGAGCTGGTAAAGCTGGTAAGGCTTATTCTTCTTAGGGGAAATAAAATATTTAAACTAGTGTACAGGGAGAGAGCCCAGCTCTTTCTAAAATGTATAAAAATTAGAGCACCTATTTTCAAAGATATACCTTCTGCAACAGTAATGAAATTCAAGGTGGTGCACACAGATTAATGTTGTTATTTATCATGTATATAATTTCACTGAAGTGCACAACACTGTACAGATTAATAATAAGTGCATGACCCTGACACTAATATAAAGCGTCACACACTGCAGTCAAAAAGCAGCTGAAGTTTAAGGCACTAATCAGAGGGAAAATGAAGCTTTTTAAGTATGTGTTACTGCAAACAGGAACAATGTTTAACCAGCAAATATTTTAGGAAGACTAAACAAAAATAAAATAGAATTGGGTGGACTAACCAAAGGGAGTTAGTAAAGCAGCTCCACTAAACATCATTGAGAGTTAGACACTAAACTTCTAACAATTTCCCTCCTTTAACACCACTGCTAGGTCTGAAAATACTTTATTTTGAGCATAAGAAAGACAAAAAAGAAGAGTAATGTAGACAACACGTTACCTTTTACCTTCTAAAATTGAACAGTGCATGTGCATAATTTTTCACCAATGCATCAATTTGACAAACTCTGGCATGCAGAAAAGGATCAGTAACAAGACAACAGACAGCACTCCCTAGTGGGTCACTACAACAGTTCTGCTTCATTTTGTTGTCTTTTTCACACTTTTCTGGTAGCTCAGATGACTACTCCTACCTAGAGGTGCTACAATAATCTTAAGGAGGTCAGTCACATTACAGAGATGGTCCTTTCTTATATCTGCAGTTAACTAAAGCTGTAGGGACTGAAACCAATTGTCTTACTGAACTTCAGAAATGTTAAGAATGGAAAACTTAAGGAAGAAATCTGATAATCAGACAGGTAAAAAGAAAAACGCAAAGTCTATCTGTCAAATTGCTGAAAGTCGCACTCTCACAAGACAGCTTATTTCACACAGACCTTCTTACTGTTTGTTGGCTCCCAAGCTGAAAAAAACTTTTTCTTGACAAATTCAATGGAAACCACTAGGTTCTTTTTTTCCCTTTTTTTTTTTTTTTTTTTTTTAAATCTGGCCTAATTTAGTAACAGGCAAAGTGGCCTAAAAATCACAGAAAAGTTTATCTTCAAAAAAAAACAGTCTACTTTTTTGTCACTGCTACTTCACAGAACCTTTTTATATTTTTATGGGTCCAGAATAGTCAGCTGTTTGTTTCCATAAACAGCCTAGCTAAGTAGCAGATGTTTCCTTGGGCAGTTATTCAATATATCTAGAAAAAAATCCCTTTGCCTTCCAGGCTTCTGACAGCTTTGTTTCCAGCTCCTGACTTCTTTTCCCTGCTGAAATGTTCAACCTTTATAGCAGGCCTGCACAACAGGTGGGCCGTGGGTCTCTTGCAGCTTGAAAAACCATTTGTTTGGCCCATCAGCTGCTGAGAAGCATCATGTACTGTTTGATTTGCCCAGCTGCCATGAGGCAGCAACAAGATGTCCAGCAGAAAATGCGTATCTCCTAGCTTGTCACCGATTCCTCAGAATGCATGTATCTCCTAGTCAGCCACCTGGTCAACCAGCAGATACATAACAGATCATACACACACACTGCCTTGCAGGTCAAATAAGTGGTGTAAAAAGAAAGATTTTGGATATTCAGAAGTAATATTTGGCGGGGGACTGGAGGGGAGGCTGAAATAGAGGTGGAAGGAAACGGGAAAGCAACAATACAAGGGAAGCTGAAACAGTTTTGAAATGGATCAGCAAAGAAGAAGGAAAGGGAAAGTGAAAATGTATTTTAATTCTGAAAATTATCTGATAAATCTATTTGAGGATCCTGGCTTTATACTAAACCCAAGCACCTTTCTGCTACAAGTTCCATGCAATAATAAATGAGTAATAACAAATCCATAGTAATTATTGAGCAGCAATAAAGATGGAATAACTGATGAGCAAGTGTCAATTGAATAAAAATGCAGAATATACAAGTTGATATATACATATTTAGAATTTGTATGATGTTTTAATGGGAAAAAAGGCAAGAAAAAAACTTGGTAAAATGTATAAAGGATCAGGTCCATTTCTTTTCTTGGTTTTAATCAATTGATACTGTAGAGAATATATGATCATCAGTTTACATGGCATTATACAGATGGATGACTTCGTCTTTGAGGAGCTATGGGAGCAAATGGAATTGCTTTTGATTAAGAGGAAGGAGGACACAGAGAGGAACAGACAGAAATGCAAAGACAGGAGATAGAAGTCCTGGGAGAAAGATGCAATTATTGAAGGGACTCTATAGAAGGATAATGGATAAAAGAAATGGACTTGATGCTGGTCATCACAGTCAATATCATGGGCAAAATAAATGAAGGAAAGACTAAAGAAAAGACATTTTAGTTAAATGTGCTGCAAAGAGAACTGATGTCCCCAGAAAAGAAATAGATGTCCTGTCATTTGAGGATATTGAAAACTATTTTTAAAAAATCATTAGTTAATTTGAGAGTAGTCTTGCACTGGAAAATGTGTCCTATCTATGATTAGCAGCCAACAGTAATCTTCTCTTAGTCTACAAACAAACTCATATAAAACTTAAGATTTAGAGAAATTAGGACAAGAAGTCTGATGAAGTTGGAATTATAAATTAAGAGAGAAAATGTGACTAGGGGGAGTAACTGGGACTGGTTAAACACATAGATAGAAACACAGAAACCAGGGCACCGGAAGACACTGGAAAAGGCAGTTGGTAGACAGTAACTGAGACCAAAGTTGGGGGACCGAGTGATTTGGGCTGACTAGACAAGAACAGGACTCAGCAGTTACAGATAGAAGGATAAGATGGGGGACAGAACACAGACAGGGCAAGAAAGTCAGGTAAAGTCATCTGAAGTCTCTTAGAGGGAGAATTTTTGCCAAGTAAAGTAACTGGATATGCGGCATATGAATAGAGTATCTGGAGATGTCTGGATCTTGATTAACAAGGCTATTAGGTGTAAGAAGTTAAAATCAGAGGCTGGAATTATGACTGGATATAAATAGAAACTTGTATTGAAAGGTGAGACAAAAAAGAGGTAAGAAAGAAATTACAAAATTTGGAAATGGATATTAGGAATGGTTCAAATCAAAGGCTGAAGATGAGGAAGGAACAAGAATAAGAAAGCTTGATGAAGACACTATTAAAAGTGATACAGGTTGCAAGAAAAATGAGAGGAAGATTCTGTGCCCAAGAGCATGAAATGTATCCCAAGACTGTCTTTATTTATCTCAACAAGTATCTGTAAAATCCCTATGGCAAAATGGTCATTCCTTAGACTGCACTGCTCATAATAACGTATTACAGTTTATTGGTTACTTTGTTGGCTTGATCACTGTGAATCTAAAGATTCAAGTCCATAAGGCTGTCAGATGTCATCATCTCACAGTGAAACTTCTGACTTTGTAGTTTACTTGTTTGTGTTGGCTTTGTGGGGGGCGGGGGTAGCAGTTTTGGCAGTGGGGAATGGCACTGCATGAAGCTCCCCTGGCTCCTGCCTCCAGCCCAGGCTGAGCTAATTAGTAATAAAGAAATGCCTCTTTGAATCCATATTTATGAGAGGAAGGACCATCCTGAAAAGAAGGTGGAGAGAACCTGGAGGAGAGGCCGTTGACCTGAACAAAAGACAACCATCGGTCTAAACAAAGAGAGAGTTTCATTGCCAGGAGGAAGGAGGAGGAGGGGGAGGACAGAGAACCACAGACACCCAGATCAACATGCATGGAGTAGGAGAAGGTAAAGGAGGGTCCCCTGCAGCCCATGGGTGTTCAACGGTGGAGCAGATACCCACGTTTAGGCCATGGAGGACTCCATGCTGGAGAAGGAAAGCTGAGCCCAAGGGCAAATGTGCCTAAAACTGAGACCCCGAGAGTCACTTGATGCCAGAGCAGGGGTGGACGCCCAGAGCCAGGGGAGTGGAGGAGGAAGTACGCTGGACCAGAGGCCCAGCCCATGGATATCCCCATGCTGGAGCTGGGAACTGAGCCCAAAGAGGTCCATGACTCTATGGGAAGCTCGCTTTGGAACACTTTGTTCCTGGACTTCCATGCCAGGAAGAGCAGCAGAGGTGAACTGACTGCAAGCCCAATTCCCTGTCCCCTGCACTGCTGTGGGGGAGAAGGTAGAGAACTTGTGAGAAAAGTGATTTGAGCCCAGGAAGAAGGGAGGGGTGGGGGGAAGGTGTCTTAAGATATGGTTGTTATGTCTCACTGTTCTTCTCTGATTGATAACAAATTAAATTGATTTTTCTTCCCCAAGCTGAGTGTTTTTGCCTGTGACCATAACTGGGGAGTGAGCCAACCCTGTCTTCATTCTAATCTGTGATCCCTTTCTTGTGATGTCCTTCTCATCTCACAGGGTGGGGGTACCTGTGAGTGAAACCACCAAATTGTTGAAAAGAAAACCCTAGGAAATGGTTACCTAAGACATTATTCAAACAGTGAAGCAAACACTCAGTTGTTGGCAGATGTCAAAATTAAGATTTAACATATGAAAGAAATTGAGACAGTCATTCACACCTCTTCTGTAAAGCACAATGTCTAATGATTAAAGTATTATATATAAAACAGGTATTATATAAAGCATGAGAACACACACTGACTACTGTAGATAAAGAAAACATTGGATAGATATCCACTTATTTAACTACATCCTCGTCCCCTGCACTGAATGAGATGGTGTACTATGAAAAATACGGTATCTAATAATACAATTAAAGAGTATATCATGATGCATACACAAAGATGGTTGAACAAAGACACAGAAGTCCTTCTTAATTCTACCATTTCATGATTTTGGAATGCTTGACTTTACAGCCTTTATAAAGGCCTTTTCCAATTAAGTTTTTGGTCTCCTAAGACATATCACACATTTATATATGTTTTTGTCCAAGATTTAAACATCAGAAATGGAACCAAGGGCATAAGCTTCACAGAACCTGCAGAAGTTCCTTTTCAATGTGGAAGTCCTATCTTTCAAACATAAATATAGCAAGAAAGAATCAAGGACTATCTTTTGCTGAGATTATTACACTGATTTTTCTTCTTGAAAAATAGATTAAACAAGTTTCAAACCAATGTAGAAAACAATTTAGGTTAGGTTTTCAGGCAAAGGATTGAAGCTGTATCTAAGCAATTTTTATGAATGTGGACAGCAGCTGCAGGGTAGATTTCCCCTAGTATTTAGGCAGCAAAATGCACACACTAGGTTCTTGGCATGGGCAAAGTTAAATCATAATTTCTTTCCCACTCTTCCTCAGCAGCCTTCAAAGGCCTTACAAGTAGCTTCACACAGGACTGTGCAGTCAGTGTGCTGAGTTGCAGCTGCTTTCTTTCTCTATTCCTGGCTCTGGTCAATGTCTCCATTTCCTGCCTTGTCTTTTCTGGGAAGGAAAAAGACAGATGGCCCTGGAAGCTTTTATGTGCATCATAGCTGAGTGGCTCTTTTTCTTACATCAGGAAAGCATAGTCTGAAGCCACCTAGCATTACACTAAACTGTGCTGTTAGTATGAGCCTAGAGAAGAGGTGGGGAACTAGAAAAAGGTGAGAAGAAACAGTCAGTGGGAAAGGGCTTAGAAAGCATAAGTCCATTTTGATAAGGGACAGGGAAAGTAAGATAACAGATTCATTTGGAGAAAGGCTGATAATGTGCTAGAAAAAAATATTTGGAAGAAACATTTGAAAGAAAACGTGTGAAAGAAAAATATGTTTGCAGCAGAATAAGGAATTGAAGTATGAAATTTTGATTGACAGACAAAAAGAAAAAAAATGCACTAGAGGAGAATGTGTAGTTAAGGGAAAATTGAAAGAGTAGAGTGGGGCAGGAAAACTTTGAGGACAGACAAAGTGTAAAAGGTCTCTTGGAACGCAAACTGACATTTGGGAAAAAAAACCCCAAAACCAAAACCAAACCAACAACAAAAAAGATAGGTCTGAGAATTCATGGGAACTGAACAGAGTGAGAAGACTGTTAGCAGAAAATGATGGACCTGGCTTCCGAAGCAGTGGGAATGATGGCAAGTAGAAATTGGAAATTAATTGGAAGAAAGTAGAAAAGGTACAGACTGAGGCAATCGCTAGGAAATAAGGAAGAAAGACAAACAAAATAGCAGCATGAGAGAGAAAAAAATTGATTAGGCTTCCTGTTCTTATCAGGATAGCTTTGGGAGAAAAGCACAAAACAATTTGGGAGCAATTTGGGAAAAAGAAGACATGACAGGGACACTGTATGAAAAGAATGGTCAATGGGGAAGACATTTTTAGAGGCGTTTAGATAATGTGTAAAGGGAGTGGTGTTTAAATGGAATGAAGATGAATGTTCAAGACTTGGGAGGGAAACTACTGGGAGAAAGAAAATTGGGAATGTGGGATGTATAGAGAAAAAGAAAAATTAATAATGTAGGCAGACAAATACATAGTAAGTAACCAGATGGGGAAGAAAAAGGCAATGGAAATAAGAAAGTAGAGGCAATAAATGTCATTGTTGTAGTGCTTAGTAAGAGGTCTGGTAACAAAACAGTATATAAAAGTCAAACATTATCTTTGTATGGTACCTTTTTGTGTGGGATGAGGGGGTCTTGGGAAACCGGATTGGGAGCTAGGCATAGGCATCTAGTGAACCTACAATATGTATGGAGAAGAGGATAATCTGCTTTATTATTATTTTAAACAGAAGCAAGAAAGAAAACATTTAAAACCAGTGTCTACACCAGTTCCTACTAAGTAAGTATCTGTTTGTATCTGCTCAAAAATATGAGACCCATAATTGGGTTATTTATTATGATTATTTGTTGGCATTTAATGGATATTCTAGAAAACTTATCTGCCCAGTATCCAAAAAAACCCCAAACCCAACCCTAAAAGATACTGTATTGCTTCTTTTTATAGTTGCATATTCAAACTTCCTTTTACCATTTCTCCCACTTTACAAAAGACTTGTGGACTAAGTGAATCTGAATGAGTTCTACATGATGAAAAATAGAACAACACATACCCCCCCTTATTAATAAATGCAATTATCTTCTATGCTTAAATTAGTTCTATTCCTTACTCACAAAAGTGATAGTTTAAAATATCAACATTAAATATAACTTCAATTTGACAAGTATCCTTTTACTTATAATAAATAGTAGAAGAAATCTTTATTTTTAATTATTATTTCCTTGCATAATATTTTCTTAAGTGCTGAAATTAGACTTGGTATTTCCATTATTTCACTTCGCACAGAACACTGCAGCTTTCCTACTTTTGTTTGCTTAGTTGAAGAACTGCATAGCATGCTTAATACATTAGGTTGAAAGAAATTACTGATTGTGGATAAAGAGACTATTACCCCAGACATGCTTTGATACCAAGATACAGATATATTTTTGAGAGGAATAAGAAAGGCATAATTATTTCCCTAATAACTATTTTTTCTCAGAACCTGAAACATGAAAGATATAGTATTATATTCTTTATTATGGAATATATTGTATATTCTATACAATAATTCTTCTAGAGTGCATACTAGAGTATACAAAATATCATTTACAGATAAAATGTAAGGACACAATTTAAATTTTGCACAATTGGAAAGACACGTTCTTTGCTGCCCCAAGGAAAATTTAAACAAGTGTTGGAAAAATCCCAGTTTCGGTCGTTGGAAAGCTTTTCTAGAGTTTTGCAACTAAATTCTCCAAGGAGCCCATCTGTACAGAGTATGGTTTATCCTGGTGCTGCAGGAATGAAGCAACTCTCTCTCCTCATTTGTGCAAACAATTGCCAAGCTAAATATTGAGATAAGTACAGAGAAATTGTCTTTGCTTTTCTCCCAGTGCTCCTCTCCCTGATATCCAGACAGTTGCAGAAGAAGAAACAGAATGTACTGAAAGCAGTAGGGAACATGAACTTGACAGGTAGGTGAGTGGAAGCAGACAATACAGACCAATCAGGAAAGGCTGCTAACAGGGAATGTCAATGCAGCATGGACTCTCAAAATAGCTGGACAAGAAGAGGAGGCAAGAAGAAGGGTCAGACAGAGACAGGGGGTTGGGGCTCACTGAGAAAAGAAAGAGCTTGTAATTAAAGAAATAATCAGGGTGGCATGAAACTGAGCTCAGAAGAGAACATTGGAAGAACGTGAAGTTAGGAAACAAGCAACACAATATAATGTAGAGCAAGGAATGAGTGAGATCAGCCACTGACAAAATCTGGAATTGGAGTGAGGAGGAAGAAATTAGGAAAAACTGGGACATAGAGATACAGTGATATGTGCTTAGGGGGACACAGAGAAAACGGAGTTAACAATGAAAGAGAATCCTCCTTCTGATGTTTGAAGTGAACAGAGTCCTGGTACTTAGCATTACTCATCTGCCATTAACTATTTCTTGAATTATTTCCGAAACCTGTCAGCCTATAGTAGCTGATCCACAACCACAGTAAGCTCCTACAGTCACATTTGTGTTGTAGGTTTACTTATTGTGGTAGATCTAAAGTTCTGAACTGTTGTATGACAATTAAGCTGAATATATTAAAAGATAAGAAATTGCAACTCTATTTCTTGCCTTTTTTTTTTTTTCCTTTTCCTTAAAAAAACACCCCCTATTTAAATTTTATGTTAAGACTGCAAAGTAGAGACAGGAAATGTCAGAATTAAGGTTGCCTTTGCAATATCATGATCAGAATATACTATGGTCCAGTCTTTAACTAAATAATCACCTGTGGGTTGTTTTTTTTTCCTTGCACCACCTTAGACAGATGAATCAAGGAAAGGTCACCACTACTGAAAATGTTGCTTGTAAGCCCTTGATTTCATTTGTTGCAGAAATGCCAATGAGCATAAGTAGGCAGAGGATAGCTGGAAAAGAATGGATTATCATGCTTAAAAAGCTGAAGTACTGTTCCTATGTAGTTTGGGATAAGTCCTTTAAAATACATACTTCCAAAATACTCAGTAATTATGTGTTGCTCATTTTATAAATATCCAGCTTGGTATCTCAGCCTATAAATGAAACTGAATTCAACAGAAACAGTGATTTTAAATACACTGAATACATCTGCCAAAAATACAAAGTATCCTGAAAAAATAGGTCCTAGCTACTCAAAAGTTAAGTAATTTGTCACCATAATCTTTCTGTTTATTTCCTGGCTTTCAAATGGGAATACTCCAAACTTCACTTCCTTGTGGGAATGCTCTGAGGATAATATACTTAATGTTTGCAAAGAGCTCAGATACTGCAGTGGCTAGTGTGATAGAATGGCCTTCCTAGAAATTAGAAGTCTGTCTTGCACCAAACAATATAACAAAATGATTGGACATATTGACATAATGACTGCTTTCTTACTAATTACGTCAAATGGTGCTTTGAATAAAGCATATATTTTATGGGAAGTAGAGTAAGACTCTGGAATAACAAACCTCATAACATGTACCCACTTCCCAGGCAACGTTGAATCTGGCATACTCCAACTTCTGAGTTACTGACTTTGCAGACATAACTTGCTTCAAATCTAAATGTTTTCATTTACATACATGTGTTTGTCCTACATAAGAACTTATTGCCTCTTTTGTATTTGTTTATATGCTCATACATTAAAAGCTTGTTGACTTCTTATTCTGTTGTTACAGCCTCCTTCTGGCACACCAGTAACAACTCTTTAGGAGTTAGAAAAAGTGATTAAATAACACACAGAAGATGTCAAATGATACTGTTAAGATGATTGACTCCTAAATACAAAATAAAGGCAATTGAGAGTGATTACTGGAGCTAATAATTTTAGGCTCTTGTCTGAAAAATGCACCTTCATTTACAATTGAAAACAAATGCTATTTTTACTGTTTAGTATTCCTGTAGGTAGATTGAGCCTGTTGACTAGAGAAGACATAATAATATAAATGTGATCTTAAAAATCTGTTCTTTACTAATATCTTGGTGCTTGCAATACATATATATATATATATATGCATTTAGATTCACAGGGAAAGTAATATGGCTTACTTTATTATTTCTTGTATAAATTTACTCAGCAGATTCAAAATGTAAATAATGGAATATGGTAAATGAAAAATCCAAGAAGGGAATAAAAAGATTATTTATCGTTAATGCTCAGAGCAGTTTATTGAAACATACCTTTCAGTAACTGCACTCAATATTAGTTATGAAATTCTCATCATGCCTTGAATGTTACCCATTAGGTTTACCCATTTGTATAGTTAAAAGGCTCAAAATGTTTCATATACACCTTTAAAAACATTGTTATCTCAAATCTAAATATACACATTCACAAAAACTGTATTCAGCATGTCTGAGACTCAACCCAATATTGCTTCAAATTAATTATTCTTCTTTAATTGCTCTGTATAAACAGAAATGACCTATTAATTTAAAGAAAATCTATCAGCACAGAATGTACTCTCTCTTATAAACAAGCAAGATGAACTTGACCTTGTTTGAACTTGTTTTGATGTGGCCCAGATGGTAGGCTACATGCTTGAATAGCAGTCTAAAGCTGAGGAAAAACTCATATAGCAAGATCTAGATTTATAGCCTTTTGCAAATTCCTACCTTGTATTGTCCTTTCAGCATCTGTTCTGCCCCCGCTGCGGTCAGCTTCTATCTCTGGGGTCAGAGAGTCTAGAAACATAGAAAGGTAAGACTGACACATATTTCATTTGATTCTTATAGCCCTTTTTACAACCTGTTACTCCAAAACTGAATTACAATACAATCAACCTTTGTCAGTTTTTTTAATGTTGAACAATGACTGGAGGCCAGGACAATTTTTTGTTAGACTAGGAAGATTAATGAGCAATAGATTTTTCAAGCATAAGGGGGGTGGAGGGGTAGGGGGAGAAGAAGAAAAAAAATTGACTTTTCAAGCTAATAATATAAAATTGTCCTACTTTGGACATTCTCTCCAGTGAGTTTATTTGCACATACTATATAAAGTAACAAAATAATAAAGAGAGAGGCATCACTTTAATGAAGGAAGGAAAATATTTTTTCTTTTTCTTCTCTCCCATCATGGTATAAATTTTCGTAACAAGTTTCTTTTGGCACTTAAATTGAAAGTTAATGACACAGAGGGAAAAATTGTTTTCTTACCATTTAGGACCCTGAGACTATCTGTTGAAGTTGCCTGTTTCAGTGTCTGTTCTGCTTGCTCCCGTCGTTTAGTCTCAAATTCAAGAGCTTCCTGCAATTTCCTCTTTGCCTTCTTTTCTTTCTTTAGCCTTTTCTGAATTATTGCTAGGAAAAAAGAAAATCAGTATACTCAAACTTGGATCTGAAACTTCGCTACATGATTACCTTTCCTGAGAAGAGTCCCAAGACATGCTACAACTGCAACAGTTCATATAAATTGATTAATTATACAATATCAATTTAAATTACTTGAAATTTGCTGGAATCACACTGGGATATTGTGAGAGCTATTGTTCCACACTATGTTATTGAAAACCGTAGATGATGCTCAGCTATAGCTTTTTTTTTAAAAAAAAAAAAAAAAAAAAAAACAGATGAGAATCTCTGACTGTCCAAATCAGAAAACCTCAGAACCAGCAATGAAATGTATTTTTTGTGTCATCTGATGTAGATATGCCTCTGTCTCTGGAGGTGAGATGGTTTTTTTGGGATTAAGTCCACCATTTTGTTATTGCCCATAGCACACAGTTAGTATTATACACAGTGATGAAGTTCTCATCTTCCTGCAGCTTCTCTCCCACATGAAGGAGATTCAGCAGCCTGAGTACTGGGACTGCAGGAGGAGCTCAGCCCCCACCCTGCTGTGGTCCTCATTCCTTATGGAAAGGCCCTGAACTTTCTAACTCCCCTCCAAGCTACTGCTTTCTGCAAGCCATCCAACCTTTTGGTGCCATATTTCCCATATTTATTTCTTATCCACATCTTCTCTTTTGTCTTTCCTATTTCTCTTTTTTGCTCTCTGTTGGCTCCTCTCCCATCAGCCAACTAACCGTGAAGAACTCATAGCAAATCCTTTACAGTGCTGGATCCCACAGCCACGTAAATATTACTTTGCTTTGTCAAATGAGAGGGAAAACACTAGGAAAGGAAGGAGTATTTTAAAATAAAGCATTAGAAGGCCCTAATTTAGAATTTTTTTTTTTCCTTGTATCTCTTCAGTTCCAATTTTACAAGGAAAAGGGTTGAAAGATTGGGATGAAACTTCAACACAACTTTCTTTTCTATGTTACCAGTGACTTACAGCCACAAAAGTAAGACTTGCTTGATCCCTAACTGAAGGAACATATCATGGGTTACGTTTCTGATGGAAAAGGATAATGAGAACCAATTTTTCTACTCAATAAAAGCCAAAGTGAGCCTCGAAAGAAATCATGTGAAGTCGTAGAGTATATAATCTCTCCTACTGCACATTTAGAGTTTTCAGGGATGTGCATTTCAGAAGCTTATTTCTCAGAAGGTCTTCCTGGAGAGTTTGTTATTTTGACACTAACAAATTATCTACTAAACTACTCAATAAAGAATTCTTTACACACACTAAAAGAATTATCCTTACCAAAACCAGCTACTAGGTGATACTAGGTTTGACTGCCAAGATCTATCTAGCCCTGTATCTCCCTCCAAAGTTACCTCTGGTACATGCCTAGGGATGAATGCTGGAAAAGGTAAAAATATACTTCTGCCAGTTCATACTCCCCATTTCCAGTAGTCTATGGTGATATCTTTCACAAAATGCAAACAATGAAACTTCTAAAGGGTACCATCATTGTTATAACTATTAACCACCTTTTCGGTGATCTCGGATATTTTGTGTTGCTATATAGAACTGTCCAGGCATGAAATAAAAATAAGCACATACCCTGTAGTCAGAATAGCTACATAATTTACATCCAAGACTTTGGAATTTTGTTTCTTTCTTATTTTGTACAGTACCAACCACTTTACAGACTAATTAGCTTATACTATCAAAGAACATCTAGTATCTATACAAAGGCTAAACTATATACATTTTGAATCACTCCACAGTTTTAATGTTTTCATTATAAGTACTTTGAAAGTTATAGCAATAAATGAGAAGGGAACATATGTTGCTTTCTGAATTAAAATGTCATCATGGCTGACACATGTGACTTGTAGATGTGACTACAACAGTCAGAGCCAGAATTAGCAAGCCTTTACTGTGTAGCTGCTCACAGAAGAGATATTATCCTACTTTCACAAGTTGATGAGACATACCCTACAGCCTTAGGAATCACTAATCGGAATATTTACAAAGAAGGAAGGAAACAGTACAGTAAATAAGCAGCTCTGCAGAACATACAGTAGCAGCAGTGAATTCAAAGTTCAAAAAAATAGCAAAAATATTCAGATGTAGCCACTAAAGAAAAAGATATTTGACTTGTGTTAACATGATGAGCAGAAGATAGATGTTGCCTAATGCTGAAGATCCCATTCACCTAATGGGTTTTGACCTGCATGTGACACAGTGACTCATGTTTCTATGCTGTAGCTTTTAAGTGTATTTCATTTTTTTCATATGGTATCTCTCAACTTAACAGGGATATGCTACACTTCTCCCATCTTGCTCATGCTTCCATTAAGACATGTGAAACTTTCTTTAAGACATGACACTTGCTATCTGGAAAACTATTACTAGGTAAAGCCTCCTATGTATTTTTTTACCTTTAATGGAAGAGTAGATTCTCACAATAATTACAGTTTGGCCTTATTTTTTCTCTCCTACTTGGATCTGTTCATTTTAAAGAATAATTCTTTATTTTTCTTTCTTTTGTACAGAAGTATCCACTAGCAGAGACAGCCATCCTTATTATATTTGCTTTACTGCATACTGCCATTAAGTGTTCAAATCCATTCCTCTTTGGTGTGAATCTTTTACCAGTGCAATATCATCATTAGCGGAATACATATAATAAAGCAGGTAATGCATCATGCTGACAATAACACTGTCAATTATTTCGGTACCCTGAACAAAATGAGGGACTATCCCATGCTCTTTCCTGACATACGACTTAGAGTGAAATTAGTTTTGCTTTGATTTTGACTGCTCAAAACATATCTGCCTAGTCCAGTCTGGTCAACTATACTCAATCTGGAGTTAAAGGGAAGAGAAAGAAGTCTCCACAGTGTAACTGACTCCACCTACCTGTCTGAGAACAGGATAGATGAATCGATTGATCAGAAAGGGAACTTATATTAACTTAAATGTAAGCCACCTCCAGAAGAAAACAGAAGACGAAGTCACACAGGATATGGAGAAGGCTGAGGTATTCAATGACTTCTTTGCCTCAGTATTCACCAACAAGTGCTCAAGTCATACCCTCCAAGTCACAGAAGGCAAAGGCAGGGACTGGGAAAATGAAGAGCCACCCACTGTTAAAGATCAGGTTCGAGACCATCTGAGGAACCTGAAGGTGCACACAACCTGATGAGGGGCATACACGCGTCCTGAGGGAACTGGCAGATGAAACTGCCAAACCACTATCCATCATATTTGAGAAGTCTTGGCAGTCTGGTGAAGTTGCCACAGCCCAGAAAAGGAGTAAAATAACCTGGATTTTTAAAAAGGGGAGCAAGGAAGATCTGGCGAACCACAGGCCACTCAGTCTCATCCCTGTGCCTGGCAAGATCATGGAGCAGATCCTCCTGGAAACTATGCTAAGGCACGTGGGAAGTGACAAAGTGATTGGTGACAGCCAACATGGTTTCAACAAGGGCAAAACATGCCTGACCAATTTGGTGGCTTTCTGTGATGGAGTTACAGCATTGGTGGATAAGGGAAGAGCGACTGATGTCATCTACCTGGACTTGTGCAAGGCATTTGACGCTGTCCGGGATGACATCCTTGTCTCTAAGTTAGAGAGACATGGACTGAACTGATGAACTACTTGGTGGGTAAGGAATCAGCTGGATGGTCACATTCAAAGAGTTGCGGTCAATGGCTTGATGTCCAAGTGGAGACCAGTGATGAGAGGTGTCTCTCGGGGTCAGTATTGGGGCCAGTGCTGTTTAACATCTTTGTCAGCGACATGGACAGTGGGATTGAGTGCACACTCAGCAAGTTTGCCGATGACACCAAGCTGTGTCATTTGGTCGACTCGCTGGAGGGAAGGGATGCCATCCGGAGGGTGAGAGGTGGGCCCATGCATACCTCATGAAGTTCAACAAGGCCAAGTACGAGGTCCTGCACTGGGGTCAGGGCAATCCCAAGCACAGAGATCGAAAGCAGCCCTGAGGAGAAGGACTTGGAGGACAAGTAGCTCAACATGAGCCAGCAATGGATGCTCACAGCCCAGAAGGCCAACCGTATCCTGGGTTGCCTCAAGAGAAGCGTGGCCAGTAGGTTGAGGGAGGGGATTCTGCCCCTCTACTCCACTCTTGTGAGACCCCATCTGGCATATCGCATCCAGATCTGGGGGCCCCAACATAAAAGGACATGGACCTTCTGAAGCAAGTCCAGAGGAGGGCCACGAGGATGATCAGAGGGCTGGAGCTTCTCTCCTATGAGGACAGGTTGAGAGAGTTGGGGATGTTCAGCCTGGAGAGGAAAAGGCTCTGGGGAGACCTTATAGTGGCCTTCCAGTATCTTAAGGGGACCTACAGGAAGGCTGGGGAGGGACATTTTACAAGGGCAGGTACTGATAGAACAAGGGGAAATGGCTTTAAACTGGAAGAAGGTAGGTTTAGATTAGATATTAGGAAGAAATTATTTACTGTGAGGGTGGTCAGAGGCTTTGAGCAACCTGATCTAGTGGAAAGTGTCCCTGCTTGTGGCAGGGGGGTTGGAACTAGATGATCTTTAAAGTCTCTTCCAAAACATACCATTCTATGATTCAATGATTAAATGAGGTTCTTAACTTTCAGATGGTAAAACTCAAATCAGATGGGTTGCCCCCAGCCTTTTCTATTGTGCATGCGATTGCATAACTCTAAAAAGCACTATATATTTGAGGAGTTGTGAGACACAGAGGTAGACGGATGTGAAGAATAACCAAGCTGTTTTACAAAAATACTTTAAAAGTGTAAGTAGTGCATCTGCACTGAGCAAAACAGGCCAAATGTGGACAAAGGGATGATTCATTGCACAGCTGTGATAATTGTTAATAATAACTGTCTTTAGAAACGCATTCTCAGAAGTTAAAAAAGGGAAATCAATGACGTGACAGTCCTACCCTTTAATGGGTGAAAGCACGAAAAAGGATTACACTGTGTACTTACTGCTAGCATGTTAGTTAAAGGTGTAATGATGCTGGTTGTGAATTCAGGTGTTCTCTGGACTCCCTATTTATCTGGTTCCCAGAAAATTAAACTGGACAAGAACAGAGTTTTAACTCTAGCCCTGCAAAAATACATGTCTGACTTGTCATAGTCTGTGCTAAATAGCAAGTGAGCCCCAGAGGTTAACTACCCTTGCAAAGTAATTAGATGCTATTAAAGGGCAAGACATACATATACAGAAAAATAGACCCATAAAGAACTATGGGAACATGCTTGTAATGCAAATAGTTAATGCAAAGAACTGTAAACTGCCTTACCTTTACTATCAATGAAATTCTTTAAAAATCTTTAACATGTATATGCTTTACAGTGGACTGACGTTAATGTTTCACTTGCTACTAATGCTACTGCCTTATCAAGAAGAACCTTAACTGTTCCTCCCACAAACATGTGTTCGATCTGCTATGCATTATATAGTGCTTATATATTACTATTATCTTTGTATTTATTACATACAGTTCACCTAAATATGCAATATATGACACTAGCACATAAGAATAGAGACAAGAGCAACTTAAAGCCTTGCAGACTTTGAAATTTGATACAAATTTTATTAAGTAGCTACCCTTTTTCATACTGATCACAACCTGCCAAAGTTCATAAAAACACCTGTTATTTATAATTGTTTTGTGTATAACTGATGAAATAAGTAATATTCAGGAAAAATGTTGAGAAAAAGGAAAGTCCTTGTTCTAAATCTCATTAAGATCCTATGCAGAATCAGACAGGTTGTAAAACTTTGTGCATTGCAGTCTGCCTGTACATAACTTGACGTAAGGGAGAAAAGTTCTGATCAGACACAGGTGTTTGATAAAAATCAGGTTTCCTAAGGAAATAAATTACAAGGTGTTTATGTCTGCTTAATTAATGTACCTCTGTTCTTCTGCTCCACAGCCAACTGTTTTTCAAGTGTTTCCCTCAGTTCTCGTTCCCTGAAGAGCTCCATCTTCAGTTCTGTCTTTTCCAGTTGGACCTGTTTCTCTTGAGCTCTGGCATTGTCTATAGCAACCTTTAGTAGACCCTGTTCGAAGACAAAGTTGGACAATGTTTGAAGAATGTTAGAACAGCTGACATAATAAATAACTTCTGTTAATTTTCCTTGATTAGTCATGTGAAATTTTACAAACAAAATAATCCCGTCACTGGGTCAAAGCCTCTCAGTTACCAACAGCAGATTTTTACTGGAATTAATTTTAACAGGTGGGCAAAAATCTGTAAAAAGCTGGGAGTCAAGAGAACTCAAACTCACCTTTGACTGTACACATAACTAATGTGAAAAAGTTATAGGGATAGGTTTATTCCTTGTAAGAGATAAAAGAGACAAGCCTACATCAGGCACTTGCCTACGTCCAAAACACAAATCTGTCCCATTAAAAAAGTCTCACAACATCCCCAGAATGGCAAACTCAATCTCTAGCACAAGTCAAGCCAATGAAAATTGCCAAAGGGAGAAAGTCTTTTTTAAAGGCTTGCCATTTTGCTTCTTATTGTTGTTAATTATTCTAATTTTCAAATATTTTCATATTTCATAGAGTTTCCAGAAAGACAGGGTTATTGGGATGCTAATATAAGGACAGTCACAAAGCAGGAAGACACCTCTGTTCTCTGTCCTTGTATAATTGTTATCTCACAGTAGAGAACAAAACACAATCATCTCTCAGTTTCTTCACCGTGAATAGTTGCAATAACTCTACTTTTTTTGGTGGTTATTATATCAGGAAAAAATGATTCAACTTATTCTAAATGTCTTCTGAGAATTTCAACTTCACAATTCCTTCTTTTTTTGCAAAGAAACAGGAAAATACCAGAACAGCTAATAACGAGATAGTTAGGACACTGAGACAGGGGTATGAAAAAGAGAAGGAGAAACGGAACTGAAGTAAATGACCACGAAAAGAGGAAAGATTTCCTTTTCCATTTTACAGAAGCCTGGCCATCAGGCTCTTATGTCATACCTGAATCCCTCCTCTTGAAGCTATCATAACAGAGTAAATAATTAAGCATGGATATGCATATATGAACCTCCATGGCTATGAACCTAACTCTTCTAGACAAGTCTCCTGACAACTTAACTGTAGAGATAATTTGACCCAACAGAGATTTAATTACTGATATAAAGCAAAACAATGCCAGCAAGAGAGACTGAAGAGTACTCCCAAATAGCTCTGCTAGGGAAGCACTCAGCTAACAGATAAAAGGTTCACACTCAAGACCCAGTTTCAGAACAACCACATTGCAGACATGAAATCATGTCCCCAAACTCCCAAGTAAACTTCCTCCCCCCTCAGGCACAATCCCCAAATTGGATTCTGGATTGCATATTTTTTTCACTAAAATTTCTTGAAATATCTCCAAAAAAGAATGGAAAAAGAAGCCAGCAGGATGATATTTCAGAAACTGAAAAAGTATTTTTCATGAGTGTTAGCCTGAACATTTATCCCATTAGTCTTCCCAATGTCAATGCCTGCTTTGAAATTTGTGTCCTTCAAAGTCCTCTTTTAAGTCTGTTTCCACAGCCTGTTATTTTCAGTACTCCTCATCCTCATTCTTAACTAAATTGTTGCCTCAAGTGTTGTCTCATTCAGAGCTTACTGCTTTACACCTCTATTATACTTCAATCTATTAAAGTTCACAGGAGTTGAAAGAACTCAACGCCTTCCGACTCAAGGCCCAGATGGTCAACAAAATTATATACGCTACGTAAGTACAGAACCACATTTGAAAATATCTAACAATGGTAACACAACAAATGTGCTTACAAATATGTTTAAAGTTTTAGCAGTTTTATTTAAAAAACCAAATGGCATTCTAAAATAGCTAAAACACAAAGGTATTTTGTGTTGAATGTTAAACCTGGATAACTACTAAAGAAAATCACATAAAGCTAAATATAAAGCTCTACAGACTTATGCAAAGTAAAATACAATGTGAAATATTTGTAAAGCCTTTCCAATCTATTTTTTGAAATATAATATCCATCTGAATTCTGTCCCCTTCCCCCACCATATTTTTCTACCTTTACAATCATAATGAACTATGTTTTATGTTTTCTGTACGGGATACACTTAAAATAGTAAGAAATTGAAGTAGGAGTTGTTTACCAATACCTGCTTGTGGTTTATGCTTAAACTCTAGAGTATTTTAATCTCCTCCAATTCATCACTTACTAGAACATTTGATTCATCCAAATCACTAAGAAAGTGACATTACATTAAAACTATTTGCTGATGAAAAGTGTATTGTAGAGTAAGTTTAAAGCGGCAAACACACCCCTCCAAAATTCTTATAATCCATCTTGTTTAACAATAAAATCGAGCTGCTAAAGCAACTGCCATCTTTACTCAATTCAACTACATTCATGTGCATGTTTCTTCTTCATCAGGAACAAACAATTAGTAACAAATGAAAGAGATCATTACATCAAGTGCCCTTTTAGATCACCCCAATTAAAACTTTAGTTTAGTTGTATTTTAATTCTAAGATACCAAATTCTAATTTTCTGCTCTGATTGCTCTTGTTGACTTATCTTTGAAAGATGTACTCTCAGTGCAAAGCCTAGAGATTATTTAGCAAGATGCCAATGTTGGCACCACTTAATGTGTTGATTGGTTGTATTATCAGTAGCAGTTTAAAATAAATTACTATTAAACTATTATTGTCCTTGGCTGACAAAACACAATATTTTGGTGTTCTTTAAATATGAAACAATCGTTATGAATAAACATGGAGAATAACACTAGAGTGTTACACTGATGTGTGTAATTTTATATTAAGAATTGTTGCAAAGTACGAAGCTGCTAAAAGCATATTATATTTTCTGTTGAATTTCTACACCACACTTCCTCCCCCAACCCTTCCTTTTTTTATACTTGCTGCTAACATAGCTAATGGTAGTACATTACCTATTGCTGCTGATTATGTCTGAAAAATATTAGCTTTTTGTAGCCAAGACCCACTAGGGACTACTTATAAGCTACACAAAATTAAGTTTCATTTTTAGAAGTTAAATCAGTGCACATCAGTAGGCGTCCAATGTGAAAAAAAATCTGCACTAGAGCCAAACTGATGCATATGCAAAAGTGCTGTTACTGCCAATGACAGCTCTAATGCAAAAATACTGGAAACATTCAATATCTCCCTGTATTCAATGCAGAAGGTGGTGAGGAAAACAGCTGAAAAGTACAGCATCTAAAAATCATCAGTGCCCCTTGGAATGGGAATAGTAATTTCAGAGTTGCATGAAATTCTATTAATTCTCCCAGTGGATCAGCTGTAAAAGATTATACAAAATACAGTATGTCCAACTTGTATTTGCTATGGCTAATCCTCTAACCTGATATTAAATCAATATGCTGCCAATGACAATGGGAAATGCAGTGCAACACAGGACATTAACAAAAAGAAAATATTTCCCTTTAGGGAAGGTCAGATGTTATGTAGGCTGGATAATGATAATTGTAGTGAACATGCTCAGGTTCCAGATTTGTTTTTAATACAGTATGTCTCTATCTGGAGCCAGGCTTTAAACATGGCATGCCATTCTTCCCCTCTGTGTCACTGTTAATAATTTTTTTTTTATTTCAACATAATGTTGAAAAAGGACATTTTCCCCCTGCAGATTTATAGATCATACTGATTTACGTTGTTTACTCTAATGCAGTTGTTTTAATATTTTCCACTGAAAAATTTTTCAGAAATTTCCCAAATAAAAAGTTAAGCTGATATATGGCTGGTGTTTCTTCCCATTCTCCAATGTGTCTGAAAACACCATCATATTAGGGCAGTCTACTGATCCTATAGAAATTAAACATATATCAAACCTCAACTCAGCCTTATAGCCAGTGTTATCCATCACTATTTTTAAAAAATGCAAATAATGTGTTGGCCATTTTGAAAGGAGTGGAGGGAAAGTATATAGCAGCTCTTTCTCTTTCTCTTTCTAGCTAAAGGCTACAGTGAGTTCTACCTAACATAATTTAGTCAGCTACACAGTTATATGTGACATCAAAACGGCCTTACTAGCTACTCCAGTGGTCTGTCTAGAAGGTCATAACCTGTTTCCAACAACTGCCCACAGTGAGCGAAAAAGGAAAACTAGAAGAACAAGACATGCACACAATGACACTTTCTTAGTCAAACCGCCCAGCTTCCAGAGATTTGTAGCTCAGGGGCTTCCTTTTGCAATGTTAGCTATTCATGGTGAAAACACTTTCAAATAACATTGCTCCTCTTTAAGTCAGGAAATTATATATCATTTGTATGCTCTTATCATTAAAACTATCTAGTGAAAGGTTTGCAAAAAAATCAATACATACATTTTAAGTTCACTTCACGGGTGAATTTTTGCATATTTGCTATTTGTAACTGACTACTGACTTAGTAACATAAGCAAGGTAAGATAATACAGCTTGACTATCTCTACCGATGACTCCAGAAAGACATTTTTGTAATATCTCAGATTGAGTACCTTCATCACAGGCAAAGGCATATTGCACAAGTATAAACTATATTTTTCCATTAACACTTTCTGTGAAAACTAAAAATTGTCTTGAATTTTAGCAGTAGACAGAATGACATGAAGCAAAGCTGTGATTTTTACTTTATCCAGTGTTCGCAATATTTTTCTTTTGTGTATTTAGTCGGAGATGGTAACAGTGCAAGAGACTCACAGCAATAAAGCCAGTAGTTTGCTTTGTTTTCAGAGGGGAATTTAGTTTGTAATCATGCATTTCTTTTATTAATATCAATGGGATACTTGCTACTTACCTTACATATCTTTTGCAAAACACTTAGCAGCAAGACTGTGTCCATACAATACAGTCTTGATAGAAAAATATAGCTATCAGGGTGCAACTAATTAATCCCTTAGATATTAATGGAAACTCAGACACTAAAATCTGAGTCTAGAATCTAAAAAAAAGAACATTGCTGTTACCCAAGAATATTGCACTATCATGAAAGACTTTGGCTGTAACAAGCTTCAGCATAATCAGGTCATGACTCAAAAAGGTGAATTTATGTGAGGGGTACGGAAACATCTTTAGCCTTCTCACTAGCACCCACACAGCATTTTGCTGTGACCCACCTTCCATCACCCTTCATCCGTCCTGCAGCTGCACAGAGACTTCCAGCATTTAATCTGGAAGAAATCAACAAATACACACTGGGAAGAAACAGACATATCACTTAATTTAAGCTCTCTGGGGAAGTTTATTTTCTCTTCCTTTTAGATGTGCAGATATACACCTGAATAAGAAAATATGTCCCCAGTCTCATTTCTTTTTTTATGTGTGTACTTGTTTAATTATATTTTGTTATAGTTTATTATTTCCATTTCAGCAGTCCCCAACAAGAAACAAACATTGGTTGTTCTGTGTACTGTACCTCGTTATTATCTGCTCTCTACATGTACAAATAATTAAACATGGTATTTTTGTTTCAATAAGTATTTATGGAAAAGTAAGAAAAACATATATATGGTATAGAAAAGGAAATAAACCTAACTAGCAGCCCCTGGTGACAGCAATAGCAAATAAGCTTGTATAACCTTTGCCTAAAATTATGAATTAGCTATTATGGGCTATCCATTTAATTTTAGTATGGATGGAAGACACAAACTCACTTGTGTTTAGTGGTCAGTTTAAAAGGATGACTCAGACTTCTAAAATGGATGTAGAGTTAGGCACCAAGTTCAATCACCTAAGGCCTTCAGCATCTGCAAGACTTCTAGCACATTTTGTTTTCAAATATCAAAAGTGTTTAGAAATTTTTGCTCACGTACCCAAAAGCACTGTCCCCATGGCAAGGTTTAGGATACTCCCTACCCTGACAAAGGTCAAAATTGGAGCTCCTTGTGCCCATACAGTAGCCTAATCCTGTTCTATTTTAAACCAGGCTCTACAACCTCTTCTGGAGGCACTCACTGTCTATATTACACAGATCCTCCGGATGCTACACCTCACACAGCTGAATATACACAAGGGGATCACAGCACAGATATCTACCATCACATCCATGCACACTGGTGTAGCCAGAGGCTGCTTGCCTATGTATTCATGTGACCACCTTATCCCTAAAATATAGGCAACCTCCACCACCACATGTGCAGATTGTGCATGCATCCTGTGCCGTGACCTAACAAAGATGTGCACCTGCATCTCACAAGCAGACATATACTCTTTATGTGAAAGGACACATCTGTATTTTCATCATGCATGACTCTGTGGAAAAAACAACAGCATTTACAAAAACCACTCATCTAGCCTTCCGCTAGATTTCTGTTATTTTCTGTTTCAAAAGCACCTTCGTACTGGAGGCAGGGAATGGACTGTAGGTCAGATGATCTTTCCTAGAAAGTTAAATCTGCTCCATTGCTTGCAAAGCTGCAACAAGCGAATGGTGAGGGAACTTACTGCTTCACCGCCCTTTTGAATCCACACCTCTGTACTGGAAGGGATGCAAAATTTATCTGGACCAAAGGAGAGGAAAGAGGAATTTACCTATTGACAAGAGTCCTTCTGACTCATGTACTAAACACATCATGGGTTTCAGGTAGTGCTTATGCATTTCTTAGCAAAGTCACAAATAATATTGCAAGCAGGGACCATAGTACAGAATTTCCTCTTTCCACAAATCCCATTAGAAAGTTCAGACTTGTAGTCAAATACCTAAAACTCAGTTCTGAAAGTGTCAGTATCACAGTATCTGACACATTTGTGGGCCTGGGGTATCCCCCTCTCATTGCAAAAATTAATGAATATGGTAATAATTTTAAATGGCATTGATTAGAGAAACTAACATTATTGCGCACAGGTTATTGTAATAGACTCTACTGTTTTAAAGAAAATACATAACTTTAAAGAGAATACTTTATACAGATGGGAAAATCAAGCTACCTTTTTATTTTTAAAAAATTATTATTCTTTTTTTATGAAATAGTTTTGTAATGTTGTACTGATAGAGATTAAATCTATGGGGGGAAAAATGCCTTGATAGTATATGACAGGATTCCCAGAGATCTGTGGAAACCATATAATGCTATGTGGGGATATACTGAAAAAAATCCAAAAGGACTTATGTCCCACCTCTTTACCCTGACAGATGTTTCTTCATGATGTGGAACCTCAAGGTAAGGAGCAGTAAGTACAAAAACACAATGAGAGAAGGCATAAAGAAATCTCTGGTTTCTTTACGATGCTGGCTTTTATTTTAGCTCTTCAGTCCAGGTAAGATTAGGGTGTTTGAGTTTTTTAAAAAAAACCCCAATGACTGAATTTCACATTCACATTTTCTGTAAAACAATACTGAATGCATTTAAAAAAAACCCCAAAACAATGATTCAATTTCACATACACATTTTCTGTAAAACAATACTGAATGCATTCTTGGCAAATTAATCCTGGTCATTTATCCTGAAGTAGTGCAGCACTCTCATATTCAATCACAAGATTAGCTAACCTGTTGATGCTGAATGCTTTGCTCGTTAGGTTGCTGTCTAGAGACACTGAGTGCACACATTTGTCAAAAAAATTACTAAGAACTTTCCTGTACATGCATGCACAGCTAAAACATTACATACTTTGCTAACTGTGTTTCTTCCTTTAGAAAAAAACCACATTCTTTACAGACTGCAGCAGATCTGTTAGAAGAATGCTAACTGTTGTAGAATTACCTTGGTTTATGATTTAAATATTTAAGATCCCAAGTCTCAGAACCACAAAAAGCAAACACAAATATGTTCTTTCAGACCAAGAAATACAGCAACATTCAATCCTTAAATAGCAGTATTTTTTTCATTATTAGATCTCAAAACATCACCAATGATGGATCACATACTTTTCACAAAACAACTCTGAAGTGCAATAAACTCTAATGAGATTGCCTAAGAAAAGTAAAGTGAGTAGGATTTGGCCCTGCTCTGTCAAAGCCTTTGCTGAATAGAATACAATTGATTTTACATACTTGCAGGAATAAGCAGGGAAAAATATTGCGACAAATATATTGGAAGTTAGTAGTTGCACAGATGAGGCTTATCTAGAATGAGTACAGCATGGCTTCTTTATTTCCTGCACTATCATTTTAATTCTGCATGCAACATACAACCATATTGTTCCAAAAGCTGCATAGGGGAACACGATCCCTGCATTTGTGGACAAAACAAATCTCATTCTAATATGAAACACTATCATCTTGGCTCCAAGCTACATGCTAGAGTATACCTTAAATAATAACTTGAACCAGTCTGCACTGTACACACAATAGACATCATGACTACCGAATAGGAAATCCGCAGAAAATTTGGTAATATCCTTTGAAGTCTCTTCTTTGAAGACAGTACTTTAAATGAAATGAGCTTATTTACAAAAGAACTGCTTTTTGCGAATGCTTTTATGGGCAACACATTTCAAATCACTTTAAATATCATTTCCACCTTGGCACTCCAGCAATTTAAAATAACTATTTATTAAAGAAATGTTTCTCTGCTTAGTAAATGAAATACAGTTAAACAGTAAGATACATTACATTAACCTATAATAAAAAGAGCATTTAAGACAAATGTTAAACACACCAATGTAATTTTCATCGAATTTTCCTCTGTGGTTTAATATACAATCTGTATTTTTATGTACTGTATCTGACAGTTTTTAAATTCATGTTTGTTGTGGTTTCTTTACAACCTAAATTACTAGAACTTTCAGTAAATTAGTTGATCCAAATAATCCTATGAACTGACTAAGCTAGAACGGTTATATTAATTTAGACAAATCTGCAACTGGCTCCTCTCCATCCCTTTAAGCTGATCTACAGAAAGGCCTACCTGGATGTTAGTCAGAAGGGTCTCTATGGAGGACAATCCATCAGGGAATAGAAAAGGAGATGGAAAACCCGGAGGTAGTGGTTGCCCATGCCCAGTTAGAGAAAGTTTGTCAAGGCTGTCTCTTGCGGTTGGTGTGGAGAGCGGGGTCTCATCTGTATGTGATTGAAACAAAAATATAGAACAAGTTACGCTTGTCTGTTTTTATTAGACCTCAGTAATGGCTTCCCTAGTGGTTTCCAGAACATTTATTGCAAATTGGTTCCTGCTATCAGGAGAAAATGCTTTCTGCTGAATTTTCTTTAATGAAAAAGCTGTGGAGATACAACAAGATAACATTAATGAGTAACTTTATAAGCCTTTTAAATGCAGTCTCTAATGAGACTGAGTTTACAGTGCCATAGAATCTTTTTAAAACAAATATTATCTCACATATACTTGTGATAATATATTCAGGCCGACTTTATGGGTACCTTCCCAATTATCTCATTTTAGTTTGTGTTCTATTTGGATTGACAATAGAATATTTTCTAGCATGACATATATTTTGTATACAAGAAGTATTTGAATACAAGGCTTCCCATACAATTAACCCTTCCCACTCTCAATGGTTTCACTTACAGCTCAGAAGATTCTGCAACACTGAAAAAAACTACAGCTCCTCAATGCATTTTTAATCAAGAAAGTACACCTGATTCCCACAATTGAATCATGTTCTGAACAATACATGAAATTAACAGCATGGTTACAATCACTGGCCTAATTTTTTTTTAAGCACGGACATCTTTTAACAATTAGTGCTAAATTCCTTAGTGGGATCTTTGTAACAATCAGATCTGATCAGTTCTGACATCACAATGGGAAAAAACTCCCATATCTTGAAGACTTCTAAGATTAAAGTTTATCAGATAATCTGTGAACGGATTATAAAGTACAAAAAAAAAACCAACCCAAAAACCCAACCCACAATTAATAGAAAATTCAATACCCTGGTTACCTGTTTTGGGGTTTTTTTGTTGCTTTTTTTTACTCTTTGAAATATTTTTAGACTACTGTTGATATGATATAGAAATTTAGGTCAATTTCTTTGCACCAGATGTTAATCTGAATTCTTCAAAAGGAAAACTATCTGCACATATATATAGATACGTATATCTATACATGCTCTTCTTTCCAACGGCTTAACTGACACATACTGATGTATCTCAATACAATACAAGGACATCAGAATGTTCTCTTGGTATTATGCAGATCTCTGAACAGCTATTTGACTACAGAAGAGTTTGCCAGACTTGCTCTTTTCCATTTGGGCTTTGATCATTATAAGATATATATGTTTTGGGGTATTTTAATTTATTTTTCTTTCTCCATTGTATTTAATTACAGTTTCAATAATAGCTATATTTCTCTATTTATCCTATCATGTATATTAGGAATTGTATTATATGAAAGTTCTGATCCTGGGTGAGTAAAATGAGCTCTCTCTTTGACTGGGGTGCATTATTCTCTTAAGTGGACATGATCTAGGACCAGTAAAATGTAAATCTGCAGCAATGAGGGGTTAAAGTGTAGGCTTTGACGACCTCAGGACCAGAAAACCATAACTCGGAGTCTCAGTTCATTCCAACAGTCCCCATCCACCTTTTCTCCAGAAGGAAGCAACCTCCATCAACCATGTTTAGGTGCAGATTTCTTGCCCTGTCTCCTCACCAGCTCTGTTGTGCTGGCCAGTATTTACAGTGCTAGAGTAAAAGCCTCACCCACTATGTCCTGCCACAGAAATACCCAAACAGAATCACAGAATTGCCTCAACTGGAAAAGACCTGCAAGATCACCAAGTCCAGTTGTTAACCTCACACTGACAAGTCCCCTATACCCTGACTAACCCATGTCCCTAAGCACTATGTCTAGACAACACTTAAATACCTTCGGGGATGGAGACTATACCACTGTCCTAGGCAACCTGTTCCAATACCCGATAACCCTTTCAGTAAAGAAATTCTTCCTAATATCCAATCTAAACTTCCCTTGGTGCAACTTGAGGCCATTTCCTCTCATCCTGTCACTTGTTACTTGGGAGAAGAGACCGGTCTCCACCTCTCCACACCCTCCTTTCAGGTAGTTGTAGAGAGCAACAAGGTCTCCCCTGAGCCTCCTGTTTGGAGAAAACTCCAGGCTAAACAACCCCGGTTCCCTCAGCTCCTCCTCATAAGACACGTGCTCCAGACCCTTCACCAGCTCCGTTGCCGTTCTCTGGACAGGCACCAGCACCTCCATGTCCTCCTTTTAGTGAGGGGCTCAGGCATTTGGGCATCTGTTTCTACGCTGGTCCCACCTAGCTCTTTCTATAACCAGTGGAGAGAAGCAGACACAAGTTTAAAGTACTATTCCATCCAAACTATCACAGGCATTTAGAGCCTTCTCCTCTAAGAGCTAGACACTTAGAGGAGAAGACAAATCTTCCTCTCTAAGTGTCTCTTGACTGTAAGAGAAGTCTAAGCTGACTAGCTCAGATGGAAAAATCTACTTTTGGTGAGATCATTCCTACCATGGAACCTGTTCTTCCTACTTGACTGGCTCAGGCTGAGAGTAGCCTACACAAGAAATAAGACCGTGTTTCAGGTCCCCTATTTGTCATAATTTGTGCCACAATTACTGCTTTCTCATGAAGTCATCATTTGAAAGCCTACCATGGTAAGCTTGTGAAAGGAATTGATGTTGACCAGGGAAAGCTTCAGCGCAGTGTCACAGATTTTTTCAGCTATATTTAAGTTTTCTAGTCATGTCACAAAGTGCTGAGAAAAACTGGCTGTAGATTACTGAATCATTTCCTATCTACCTTACCAAGGTTCAAAGAAGGCTCTGAAAAACGTTCTCTGTGGATGTGTTCTCTGTCCTTATGCCACCCCACAGCAACATGAATATCTCTGTAGTCATTTTGTAGTAACATACTAAAATTTGGCTCTAAATATGAATTTTTGCTTTTCTTCCCAACCTTTAAAATATTATAGAAATATTCACCACTGCATTAGAAAAAATAAATTAAGAATTCCTGGGTATTGCAAACTAACTTATTGTTCCCGTATCATCCTACTAGTTCATCTTCTCAAATCCTATTCCAATGTGAAAAATCATTACCAAATGTTTTTTTCCAAACTGCTGTCAGAATTGTTATGCTTTCTTTATTCAAAACAAACAACCCCAAACTTAAACAAAACTGGTTAGACAACAGATTGTTAAACACTACATAATATTATTGCATGGCTGAAATAGTTTTTTTTTTCCTCTGCTGCAAATGCAGTTTTTCCAAATGATTCCTACTCAACCTTAAAAAAAGCCCCAAAATTGAAAAAACCTTATTATAAAACCTTTCTGTGTTATGTCACTGAGTTTTTTGGTTAAAGACTTTTTTATTTTAGTGGGTCCAGTGAAGGTATGGTATGGTATGGTACTTGTATGGTATAGCAACAAAGAGTCTAATCACTAGTATGAATGGTGGAGTTGATTCATATAAATGAGAAAGTAAACTAAAAAATATAATAAATAATTTGCCTCTAGGTTTGTCAGACAAATGGACCAATGATGTCTCATCCTTTCTAAGACAATTTAGAATCTTACTAATATTTTAGGTCTCAAATTCTCCAAATATTTTAAAAATCGACTAGACAAAATTGACCCACTTAAAAATTCCACAAGCCTTTGTTCACTTAAAAACTATGCTCTTCCATGCGATTGTTGAGACACAGAAAGCTCATAATGCAGGTCTTGTCATAGAATTTAGGGGATTAAATTTTTTACCATATTACTACTTTGAAATTAAATATACGCTACGTTTGCCGTACTTTGTGCATGCTCAAAACATGTTGTGAAATTTGCAAAGATTTTCCTAACAATGTGTGGTATGGTTTTGCAATAGGCAAAGTGACTCAAAAAAGGTTAGAATGGTATGAACTCAAAATAACATCCAAACTCTTATGTTATAATAAATAACAGAAACAAATTTACACTGAAGGCTAAGACGAGAAAGCTGAACTTACTATGAACTTATTTTAATGAAATGTCAACACAGGGAAAAAAAAAAAAGTCAGACTAATGTGACTTTGTTTTTTTGAGGTCCCATGTGAAATAAATTTTGAGTGTGAGTATGTTTGAAACAGAGCAAATGTACATATTACACACAGGAAGCATGGATATTTGTGGATGTGAGATAAGCAATGATTGAGAGAATCTCGAAAAAATGCATTTTTAAGAAAAACCACATTGTAAACGCAGCCAATTAAAACATAACTACATATCTTAGTAGCAAAATAATACGACCTCTTGCCATTAAAGCATTTAAAAATCTTCCTTTCCTGCAGGAGTCCTCTTTTCTCCATACGATGAGATATCTTTGTTTCCAAGTAATCATTAGCCTAACACCTTTTAAACTGTTACAAGGGAACTACTAATGTTCCTCTTACCCTACTAGCAGAGCAACGCTGCAAAAATGATGAGCCCTTGCTGGAAAACAGAGATTTGTCATTTTCAGTCTGAATGCATCAAGGGAAGCATTCAAAGACAAGTCAGGGCAAGAGGGGAAAGAGGGTCAATCTACAACTCCATTGTTGGGGTTGGGAGCACAACAGTGTAAAGACAAGGAGAAAAAAGAAAGAACAAGGCAGAACAAAGAACTGTCCAGGCCTGCCTTGGCTTGTGCTGGGAACTGAGATGTTATAAATTAACAAATAAACAAGGACAGGACAAGCTGTTACCCAAGCCTCTACAGTATCTGAGCAGAGATGAATATGTGCCTTGACAGATGAACTACATCACCATAATAGGCAAGTCTGAATTTAACACATATCTTTAAAATATTTGTTAATGCTACATCCACTCCATCCATTGTTCCTCAACTTCCAAAATTCACCTGTTCTTGTTCAAACCAGATTTTATCTGCAAACAGCAGCTGGTTTGGGCCAAACACAACAAACATTTTTCACTGTATTTGGTTTGCTGCCATTCTATTTTATACTTTCACCAGATAACATGGAAACAGACATCCTGGAAGCTGTGACAGCTATTTAAACATAATAGATGAATAGGGGTAGCCATTCTCTTGTCTTTGTTACTAAAAACAAGTGGGGTAAGTTCAGACCGGTCACCAATCAAACTGGAGAATATTGATATTGCCAGGATTTGAAAACAAACGATAATAGTTGGCTCCAAAAAATGCTATACAGATTACTGCCTTTTTGTAATCATTTAATGGTTTTTTGTAATGCATCTTCATGCTTTTTTTGTACTCTGTAAAATATTTCACATGTATTTGTTCCTAAAACAAGCTCATTCTTACCATTTCAATGATGAAAGAGGATCCTGTTTTCACTTTTTGCTGTCATAAATCTGGTGCATATATTTTTGTAGAAACAACCTATTCCACTTGGCTCAATATGATTTTGGTTTATGTTGTCAACCACCCTTTAGGACAAAGTTTTGTATTTCATTTTCCTCAGAGTTCAAGGTTTCAGGTGTGAGAAGCTCTTCTATCTTAATTCATCTGCAATTGTTGATTTATATTAACACAAAAGAACAGGGAGCCCCATGTGCTGAACTGAAATGTTTACCAACTTCATGCAGATTAAAAAAAAAAAATCCTCTTGCTCAATTCTCATATCATTTGGCTGCTTTATAGATTTGGTCATTCAAGATTCACCCTGCACATAACTAGGGGCAATGAGAGGTGACTGTGAAGGATGTTACGAAGTGCAAAAGGAATGCACCAAAACTAACTCTTCTAAAAACATTTTATTTCAATCTGCATTTTAGTGTCTTTTTATGCTAAAAACAGTTCTCCAGAACACCCAAACAGTCTGAAATTAAAACATGTGCAACCACAACAGCTGGAAATTAGGGGAGAATATCAATTATTCAAATCCACTGACTAGCCAGTTGTTTTTTCTGTAACATTTCAAAGCTGCTGGTGCACTCACAGTTAACAGCACCACTGCAAATGCTGTCCACTAAGTTCAATTTCTTGGCTTGGTTATGTTTGCCTGAGGACTTTGGGAATAGCAACTCACCAATAATGAAATATGACTAAAAGATTAAAAGCTTACATGGAAAGGACCGTAGCTACTAAGAATGTATTTCTTGGATGTGTACATTGCACACTATGGCTTTATAGCTGGTGCAGTCATATATATTTGTGCAAAAAGGTCTTACATAGCTCATACATCTGTGTATCACTTATACCACTATGGACCACTTTTGTAAGTGGCATGGCTTCAAAATATGCAGATTTCCATTTAATGTAAAGGACTACACAAGAATAAAAGTACATAAGATTCTCGTTTTATATGTCCACTTTGGAGGTAGGTTTAGATGCCCATCAACAGTAAGACTTGTATTTACTGACAGTTCTGTCTGATTTTAACCACTGAAAATACAATATTCTAATTTGATACTTGTCCTTTTTGGAAAAGAGTGTTTCAATTAATACATTTCCAGTATTTCTTTAATCCTTTTAAAGAAAATGCAGTCTCTACAGATCATTCTTCACTACTGCACAGGGTCACGGAACATACTGCAGTTGGAGTTGTCTCCATAATGGCAAATTAGAGCCAGATGGAGAATCACCCCTTGAACACAAGATTAAGGACCTCTCTTTCTCCCAGGTTCAGTGATATCCCTCTTATGCTGATACCTTGTAAACCAATTTATGTATAAACACAGAAGGAAAAAAAGGAACCTATTGCTGGCTGGAATCGGGATGTGGAGGTTTGGAAACAGGGATGACTTGACAAGGAGACAGGGACTAATCAAGAAGTCAGGGAACGCTGAGCTGAGAAAATAGGAAAGAAGGACAGTCAAGGTGGCTGAACACTTTTGAAAGAGATAATAGGATTGGGATTACGTGGTGAGGGAGGGGAGAAAAAGTGCCCAGGAGCAAGAAATTTATACTGACATAGCAAGAAATAAACAAAACAGCCAAACTATTTTTTTTAACACAGCATATTTTGTACAAGTAATTCTCCTAGTATTTCAAGAACTGTGGTTCAATGAAAATGAAATTTATACCTGTCAAAAACAAATATATAAAAATATGTTCTTTAAAGACCATGTGTTTTAGTTTTGTTAAGTAATTACTGGTATAACATCATTCTAAATGAATGGAAAGAGTTTGTAAAATATAACGAAAAAGCAAAAATGTAATTAGTGGTGATGGTTAAGCTGTGAGGATTTCTTCAGGCTTTTTGGACTAGATCAAGTTGAGTTTATTCTTCATTTTACATGTCCCTAGGAGAGCCTCAGAGTCAATCAGTGCAACTTATCTAATTTGCTCTTTCAATAAAAGGATTATTTTAATAACCTTTATCTTATGTTGCAGCCTATTACTGATTAGGGTTGGGTCAAGCAGTATTTTCCTGATTTATTTATCCTAAGGATTTCACAATATTTCACGATAAATTATCATTCATATTTTTAAACAAATACATTTTACCATACAATCAAATGCTTAAATGCCAGTGACATTTTTACTTTGTGTACACTGGTATCATAACACACAATGGGCAAAACAAAGTTGAATGGTTTATTTGTCCCTGTAATAAAAATTATCCTATTCATTCACTGAATTTGCACACAGTTTTTTAAAGTGCATCGAACAGTCAGGAATTTAAAAAAAAAAAAAAGTATAAATGTATATTACTGGCTCGTGTCAAATGTCCCAATTAGTACTCTGCTAGCTCCACTCCATCACCCAGAAAATACACAGAGTGCTAAAAAGAAAGTTTCCTGGGTAGTAGCAATTCTATGAGAACGGCTTATATGCAAAAGGGTATGCAGAGGGTTGTGTAAATGTGTCTCCCTTTAGGTTGACAAGTGTCATTCTGAGCTTTTTCTAAAGTTGTACTGAGGGGGGTCATCTCTATAATAAAGGGATACCTGCTCAGGAAATCAAAACCCACTATTCATGATACTGTTCATTTAATCTCCTTTACTTCATTGGCTAGAGAAGCCAGCTCCCTCACCTAGGTAGCTTGACTGTACATCTATCTTTCTGAAATGTATGCAGGATCAAAGATCAAGCCAAGTATTTTGAGTTTGAGCTAAATTCCTGACATCAAACTTTAAATTAGTTAATTAGTGCATAATTAATGTACACTAAAACTCACATTTTCAAAATTATGGACATAAATATGCACATCTCAACTGGTAAAAGCAATACACAAGGCAATACATCCACAATATGCATAGTTATTTTTGTACTGCCTGTTTCTGCCCTTTACTTGAATTGCCTCTGTATGACTCCTGAAAAAACATTACAGAATGTAACAAATACATTTTGCTAGATTTTATTGGATTATTTCAAGTGCCACATGGTTTCGCCTAATAATCCTCTGGACATGTTTCATGAAAGTCGAAAACCATCTATTATTTTTGGATTTAAGGTTCTTTAAAAAATAAGGAATATCAACAATATTAGCATTTTTGTCATTGTCAGTTGAAGTAACAACACTCCTTCTTTTAAGCATAACAGTAGTAAGAAGGGAATTCTTGATAAGAGCACAGTTGGTTACTTGTAATTCTCTGAAGATTAAGGTTTTATGGTAATACCTGGGACTGCATTGTATTCACACTGTTTTTCTTGGTCTGTGTTCAGTTAATAATTCTAAAATTCATTCTCTTCAGGAAAAAGAAAAAAAAAAGTCAACATTTTCAAGATATTCATACCTAGCCATGTTGCTATTATGGGGGACTAAGCATCAATGCTGCTGCTGCTTTGTCACGTGGCTCATGTTCTTGGTAATCTGCTGACAGCATAAATTGGATGCCCAAACAGAAAATGAATAGATAGTAATGTGTCTTTGTAATACTCGTCAGCTGTCATTCATTCAGCAATACATAACCTGTCCCACACCCTCATCCCCAGGGCACTGGAAAGCGGATGAGGTTGACCCAGCATGCTTGGCACCTGGTGTGTAAAGTGGCAGCACAGAAGGTAACAGCACTGTGCTTCACAAATAAACATGTCAGAGAAGTTCAACAGAGAAGACAAAAAAGGCATCAACACTTCACATTTATGGTAGCTTATACTGGTAGTCTGCCACAGCAGAAAAATCTTCATCTGGCCAGCATTTGTAAAACTGTATCTATTGATTAATAGGTGTTTTGTTTAACTCAATATTCGTACAGAATCCTGTCATGTTTCTTCTTAAAATGACATGAGAAAATATCAGATTTTAGATAAGTATATATAATGTTAACTGGCAGTTCTTTTTGCAGAAACCAAATAATTTTATAACATGTATACTTTTATTCACTTCACTTTCCTGTAAGATATTATTAATGTCCATGATTTTAATAACTTCTTTAATAAAAAGTATACTATCAAGTACTTCTAATATTCAGATTGACAAGATACTAATAGACCACAGAATAAGATGACCAGTCTAAAAATACATAGCAAGTCAGAAACATACTAGGAAAACCTGGTCCCAAACTTTCTCCATGCCAAAATTCCTACCCCAGATGTAGTAGTGCTGCACTCTTAGAGCCAAAAATGCCAATAAAATAAAAGAAAATAATAAAAAAATAGTCTGATCAACTCATCCAACACTGTTGTACAGGGATATTTGGCAATAGGTTCAGGAATTCTTGAACATGCGAGGAAAAGCTACAAATGCATTGGTGATGCAGGGGAAAAAAACATGCTTTGAAGAGAAAGCACCTAGGGGGCTGTGTTGGTCAAGCCCTGCAGTAATGCTTCTGAGAGGTTAAGGTAACAGGTGTTTCATCATCAATAATTCAATAACATCTACTCTTTGCTTAAGTACCCAAATGACAATACACACTTTTTACAGAAATATGTGATCTAGTAACTCCAAGATCTTAACTCTTCTGATAGCTACTACAGCAATTGTTACTGAAAATAAAAGGATGCGAAGCATCCCATTTTGACCAAGTCTCACCAGGAACGGTGCAAAATGAATGAGCTGTTTTAGTATCATGAAGAAGCACAGGACAGACGCTTCCTTAGGTTTGGGGCAAAACCCCCCACATTTCTGTAAGAGACTATCAATTATATTTAACTCACTTTTTAAAATTATCTCACAATAATTTTTTAATAAATATAATAATCATCTTTAATGTATTTATCTATGGAATGGTTTCAGTACTTAGATGCAAATGTTGTAGACAATAATTGATATACACATTTTGGATTATATGGTTATGATATCCTAAAGGAAATTTGGCTGTCTGCCTATGGGAGTTCAATATGAGTTTCATAGTTTATAGCATCAGAAACAGTCCTTTACAATATTATAGCCACATTTCTCAATCCATTGCCTATAGATTATATCCTCATATCTGATTTTCACAGAAATCCATAATAATAAACCAACCAAAATCCCTGAACACCGGAGTGCTCAGAAACAAAATTCAGAATGAAAAGGCAAGCATTTTTACATCTGATATGATTCCTCTTGCAATTCATTCATCAAACATTTGCAACAAGCTGCCAGAATGTGTCCATTAGTGAGATTTCTATGGCATTCACTAGCTTGCTGCTCACTGATAGAATAATGTAGAAGTTTTACCTCTAATGTTTTCTGCTCCATTTGAGGCATCCACTTTAAAGTGAGCTTGCTCTTACTGCTTTTATTGTTGAAAATACAGCCATGATTTGGCCTGCATGTGTCTTCATGTCTTGGAATATGTGATTTATGCTAATATATCAGTATTACAAAAGACTAAAAAATAGTCTTTATGTATTTATACATTTATGGTTCGCTTTCAGCACTGATTTAAGAAGATAAAAAATAGTCTGGAGTCATCAAACTAACCAGGATCAGCTTCCTATACATTAAATACAGAAAAGTAGGTACCTTACACAGCAAATATGCCATATACTTGCTGGTAAATTAAAACCTTTCCCAGGATCCAGTTTGAAATCTTCATGCAAATTAAATAGTGCATTCAGCCTTTTATCTATATTATAATATCAAGGAAATAGCCATTTTAACTCCATTACAGGGATAGGAATAGTGCATTCAGCCTTTTATCTATATTATATCATAATATCAAGGAAATAGCCATTGTAACTCCATTACAGGGATAGATCTTTTTACTAATTCTGTTTCACATAAAAATTTCTGTAGATGTTTCAATGTTTAAGCCAATAACATAATTGAAAAATTATTTATTTCATTCCTTAAGCAATTATAAATGCTATGTATAATAGAAGCAAAACACAAATCCTAAGAGTGGTTCAAATACTCTCTATTACTTTATGATTATTTATGCATGTGATAACTGTACATAAACAAGAATCATAACAGAAACAAGAAACATAAACAGGCATCAAAAAATCTTTACCAGTATGATACTGTGAAAACAGTTATTGCCTAAACAAATTGAAACAAATCACACAAGCTTTATTATCTTAACCTGATGAGCTCATTAAATATTTAAGGATAATACAGTGTCCTGATAGTAGGTTGGCTTTTAGCCCAGCTAGCAAAAGAGCAAGAGTTGCATCAGGAAATGACCACCCTGCATGGTTTTGTGAATTGTTTCACCCAGAATATTGAGACGAGCAAGTCACAGCAACTTCAGTGATTTTTTTTTTTCAGTTTTTGGAAGGAAGTCAGTGCTACTGATGAAGGCTGGTTCTCTACCAAATTTTAGTACAATTCAACAAGTTCAAAAACTAAAATCTAAATTCTTCTTTAATTATTATTTTCGGAATCACTTTCCTTTGTCTTCTTTGTCCCAGCTTTTCTGTAATTCAGCATATTCCAATATTTCCTACAATCTTTTCCTTAAATCTCAAACCTTTTTCTCAGTAAAACTTACTGTTTTTAACATTTCTTTGTTTCTGTATTTTCTTCCCCTTCCAAGATATGAAGAAATTAGTCTACTTGTTGAAATTTCAAGTCTAGCTAAAGACCAGAGGAGAAAGAGAACAGCTAGAGAAAAGGAAAAGATTGTGCTAGAAATCTGAAGGGACAAATCAGCTCAAACAAACTCCTTATTTGCAAACAAAACAGATCTAGACTTCTCTTCTGCTTATTGATTTTCACATGGAAAACAAGATCTAAATCATTATCCAAACATAAAAAAGTGGAAAATAAGATCTTAAAATACATCTTTAATTTATGCTCCATTTTCCTGTATTTTGGTATAATCATAATTGGAGTGATCCTGATCTGACTTTTGAATTTTTTTAAGTATAAAAAATTCAATCAAATATAGTCATATTTACATGGGAATGTGCAGGAAGGTTCAACATTAGGTCCAGTGGTTTCAAACATAATGAACATTTTGCTGGCTACTTCACTATCACTTTGGTCTATAAAAGAAGACACCACTATGTAGCACCACATCGTTCTCGGTGTGGAAAGTAAATTAAGATTTGTTGAATACAAAAGCAACAGACATCTTAGACATCAAAACAACAAAGCTTCAGTTGGTACAGATCTTTTTGTTTTCACAAAGGAAATAAAGTTTGAGTCAATGATTTAACCCTATGCTTAATCTCAATTCCCCAAAAGATTAGATGTACAGAAGCCATTTCTAAGTCCAGGTCCTGCCTCACAACTCTTACCCAAAGTTGTATTTCAGGTTAAAGAGAGAAAAAAATAAAATAAATAAAACAAAAAATCCAAGGGATCACATTCAGAGAAACTTTGCTTTAACCCTATCACTATTTTTGGCTGTTCTGTCTTTGTACAGCATTAAGGGTGGTATTGTACAGTCCCATTATACAGCAGATGTTAAATGCAAAGTAAAATAGTCAGTTGTAAATGATTGATGATCCTCTTTACTACTTCAAAATAAGCCCTGATTATTTTTATAGTTTTGGACACTGCTTGAAAGCATCATATTAAACCTAAACAATTGATCCATTTTTTTAATAGGCTTTTGTGTGTAATGTATTATGTATGTTTTAACATTCTTCTGTGTAAAAGGCCCTGGTGTATGAGAAATGTTTAGAGTTTTGAGTGCTCCACCCAGTCCATATGGTAGGTTTGCTCTGTGTGTAAGACCTACCTTTTTCCACCAGGTCCATATGGCAGGCTTAAGCTAGCCAGGGCCTTCTATCCTCCACAGGGGCCATATGGCAAAGAGAGCTTGGTGAACACTCATTTACCTTGTATTAATATTTTAAGTGTCTCTAACACATACACATACATACAGACAGTATACAGTGATCAGACTGGGTACAAAAGATTTAGCTCCCAAAAATACTTTAGCCACATAATCAATACACCAATGACAATATGAGATGAGATGCAGATTCTGTTTTTTCTGTTCTCTTAAAAAACTGAAAACTCAAACGAATAACTTCAAATTACTTTATAAACTCATCTGATGGTTTTAAACATTTTGACAGAGTATTATTTAATTACGCTAACAAACTGGTAGACACGATTATAGACAACAGTTCAGTATTAGTTTTTAGTATCAACTTACAAGAACAGAACCAAATCCTTTGAATCCACCCACTACCAAAGTGTCCATATTATAGACAGGGAAAATATTTGTTTAAAGATTCATCTCTGTGCTGCCCTACAAATTTTGATTTTTCAGATTTTGAGCAGGTTACTGCTCTCTTACTATATTTAAACAAAATGGTAATAAATCAGAGAAACAATAATTCAGTATAGATAGTAAACTATAAGCAGAGAGATAACTATTTACAAATCACATGTAAATAAGTTAGTTTCCTGCAGACACAATACCTCTACCCATACTACTGGAGTAAAAGGAAGAGAGTATGATCTGAGAGCCATAGTATCTTCCTTCTACTGTCTGTACATTTCCTGTACTGGTAGAACCAGATGCTGGGCTAAAATATGAGTAAAACAGTTGCACTGGGTTGGATGATTAAGGACATAGATTTAAAATCAACTAAAAAAAAAGAAAAAAAAAAGATGGAGACTTTAAATTGTAATCCACATTTTCAAAGTAATTACTCTAAAACTGATACATTGTTACAGCATTTATAACTCAATCCAAAGCTTTGTTGTAATTCTGAATTAATTTAGGAACCTGCAGCATTTTATTTTTACAGGAAAGATAGAAGCAATTTGTAATATGTTTATGAAAGTTTTATTGAACCTACAAGCTGATTTAAGAATCGGAGCAATATTCCCCAGTAGTAGAAATTTTACAAACAACTTTTACTTACTTGAAACTCAGAACATTAAATGTAAAAATTAGAATTAATTGGTTTTATTAATAGGATTTATAATGCTTTCATCTGGTTTCCTCATGTTTCAGTTAATGTAAATAACCCCTATGTTGGCACATGAATATTCAAATATCTCAAAGAACTCTGTGTTAAAAATAAATAGCATAAAGAATTCAGAACTAGTATGCATCTACATGCTCTCATAGTTTATTTCTGTATATAGCATTTATGTTTTGCTCTATAAACAATAAAATATGGAAGATTTTTCCACAAGGAATGTATCTCCTCATTTCAAAGGAGAAAAATAACAATAAGCATTTTAAGAAACCATGAGTATTTTATTAAAGACTAAAAAAGGTTATCTACTATTCTCATACCTCTTCCTCCTATCTTCCTGCTTTTGATCCTAGCCAAATACAGATTCAATAGGAAAGAAAAAAAAAATAAAAAGCTTTATTAACTTCAGAACTTATGATACATGACCCCCAAATTTTTGCCCCTAACTTTCACTGTAGGAAAGGCATAGTATATATCTTTAGTATTCATTTATCCCCTTTGTTTCAGTTGTTCTTTTTTTATATATTGTCTATATATTACCTTTTGCCTGTTCTACTTTGATTTCTAATTTACAACGTATGTGTACAAACTTTTAATTAGGAATTTTGAAGGATTTGTCTGCCTGCATAATTTCTCCTAAAAATACTTATACAGAGTTCACTTTGTGATCGGTGGGATGTATGGAGTGCCTAAAAGAGACAAAGGGTAGAATCCCTCTGCCTAGGTTATGCAGCCTGCCAGGGAAGCAGTACTCTCTAAATAAAGGCCTAAATTCTCCATACAATGAAGAAGAGAAGGTAGGCGTCTATCATGCAGCTGATAGCGCCTAAAATTTAGTAGCCGGTTTCTCCCTCTTGAGGCTTTCACATGCACCTTCCTCATTTCATGAATCATGCAAAGAACTAAGAGGAGTATTTGAGAAGCCTGTGTTTCAACAACATAGATCTCACTTGTAATTTGGAACAGAATAAAAAGGATGATACCTAGATAGACAGATAGGTAGACAGGTAGATCAAATAATTATTTGTTTAATACAATTTAGAGATGGAGGATCTAGTCATAACTAAAATTACTAGTACACTGTTAAGATCCTTGTCATGCTAGCATAGCACACAATTTTAAAAACATTCTTATAAAAGTATAAAAGTAATTTTATGCTTTGTAATTTCTCGCTGAGTCAATAGTTTTCTCTTTGGGGTGAACATGTTAAATTAAACAAGCATCTCAATTAAATCCTTTATACATATACACATATAAAGAAAGAAAAGATATGAACATGACTTCATAAACATCATTCCGTGGGATTTTGTTAAAGTTTAGATGTATAGGTTTCTATTTGAAATCCTCTGAAGGTTACAGGGTGAAACCTTCCAACAATATCTCCAAGTCTTCAGGGACCAAATCCCATTATGTGGAGTTCAGTGAAGAGGGTAAACACTACCATAAAGAAATACAAATTGCACATATTTCCCATTTAGCCAGTGTCACAGAAGTTCACCATTTAGAATTCTAACCAGTTAGGACTTCTTCTTGGAGGTCAAGTACCTTGTGAACCTTGTCATCTCACTGATGACATCATATCCCATCCATCAATTCTTCCAGGAGCACACTTGCCATCTGCTCAGCACGCTATAATAACTTATTAGACATATTCACAGGGTAACAATCTGTACAATGACACTGTTATCTTAATGCTGGCACATAGAGAGATAGCAGCCATCGTTTCCCTGTCACAGCACAATTATTCTACCTTCCAACTTTAAAAGACAAGTTACTTGGATATTTTAACTTCTCATCAAAATATATTTTTGGCTTTGTGGCATTTTTTGACTGTGATCTGATAAATTAAGATTACAGCACAAAGTACTAAGTTCGATTTGATAAAACTATTTTGCATCTTCAAAGTTTTTGCTGTCATGCTCACTTTTACAGTGCAAAATAAAAACATAAAAACATGAAATACAATCCATGACTTGCATACAAATAGCACTGAAATCCTACTTATTCTTTGCAAACAGAACAAATATTTATTATTTTTCTATCTGTCTTAAACATCTCCTTTCTAACAGCAATTACTAGGTAGAAATAAAATATGCAGCCAAAGTGCTCATATTAAGCCTTAAGACTTTTCAGAATCTAAAAGCAATGTGAATTTTCATAGATACCTATATATTTTTGCAGCTTTTGTAAAGCATGTTAATATTGAGCACGGTTAGCACAGCTGCTGTCACAGCACTTATGACTTAATAAAAGTCTACTATAACTCTCCCTCAAACTCAAAAAATATTTTCAGAAAAAGGGCAATATTCATTTTGCATTACAGAGAATTCATCTTCTGTTCCTTCCTTTGGCTCGTCATTTATTCCAGCTTACACTGTGATCAACATTGTACTAAAATAAAGTCAAGTACAACAGCCGCTCTCTGCCCATCAAAACTCACAGACGTCTGCCAAGCACTTGTAACAGCTGGTGTTACATTAATTAGTTTAAACTATTTATTTCATCCATCTCCAGAGCAGATTGAGCAAAAACATTAGAGATTATTCTAGCATCTGTAAGTGCCCTGCAAACATTAACCAACCAAAGTTAGAATATTAGTAATTAACTTATAGTATACGTGATTTAAGACTCCATGCATTTATTGTAAATATAAAAGAAAATTCTGCACTTTAGTCTAGCTCTAGTAAGTTTTCTTTGATTGCCTTTTTTAAAATCTGAGTTTTAAACTTATATAAGACTTTGTGCCCATAAAGTTTCTTTAAAAAAAAAAATTATTACTAGAAAGCTATTATAATTCCTGGCAGCATGGACCATTAAGCAATATATGACAGGGACTGGGTGACTCAGTGGATTAGTCAGAGGTTTTATGTCCACTGTTGGAATCCAGCCCTAAATACGGTGATCAAAACAGTGTTATCAAACGGTTGTAAAAATCTCAATTAAAATCATTCCTATAGCCTCTACTAAGTTTTTAGTGGAGAAAATAATAGATCTTTCACTATTGACAGAGTTCTCACAACTATTTTTTTTTTTCTTTTAATGGGCTGAGAATGGATGCTGGCAAAAAAATGTTGATTATAAGAGGTCCTAATGCTGCACTCCCTACTCAAATGGCTCAGAAACAGAAGCCAATACAAGGATGGCAGGAGTAGGCTCACAGCCACTGTCCATGGGCTTGCCTCCATCAAAAATAAAAAGCTTCCAACATTGCTCAATGAAATACTTAATGTGAGAATACTTCTTTTTAGTGCCTAGGGCTCAAAAAGGAAATCAAAGTCCTGTGCAAATGCTTAAGGGGTAATTCCTTCCTCAAAGAACTGGGCTGTAAATAAGCACAGAGGGAAGTAGGAGCACAGGGGGGTGAAGTGCTTTGCCCAGAGTTACACATCAGGTCATTGGCAAAGCCTGAAACATGATCAAAAGCTCCTGATTCTCAACTAGTTCAGCAATATTGCTCCATGAGGATTCCCAAAACAGCATCAAAATCCAATAGCTCACTTGTAGAATAAAAAAGCAGGTTAAATCATATATGAAGTCTATTAGAACCAGACTCTTATACAATAATGCTGTCAAGTCTGATTTTTTTTCAGTATTATACCATAGAAATGCATATAATAATAATAATGAAAAATGTAGTCACTGAAGTTAGCATCAGATTTCATTAAATGTAGCTAAAAATAATATCCATTTAGAAAGCTATAGATACCCTCAAAATATTTGTATTTATAAACAAAATTAATTAACAGATTCTGTTTCACTATCTGAACAGTAAAGTGAGAAAAGCAATCTGACATTTACATTTAGCTAAAATATAGATCCTCATCGGTATTGCAGTTCTTTAAGCTCTGACTGACTTGTTATGGCTTGCTATGGCCATGTAGAAAGGAGAGTGAGTGATGGAAACTGAAGAAAAAACTGTTTTCACATTTCAACCCTGTCCCATCTCTGGTAAACAAGATTTTCTCTCTTTGATTTATTAATTTTACATCTCTTTTTCTTTCACTGCATATATATATATATATACACGTGAATATATATGTATGTGTGTGCATGAATGTATGTATATATTAATCTATGTATATATTCAAGATAATTCCTGCAATTTTTTCTGCCCACTGCATACTGTTTCCTCTTACTTACACCACCAGCCAAAAAGGCAGAGTCACAGTTAATGCCAAACTTGCTCCACACCATGCAAGAGAAAGTGACAAAGCATATATAAGAATGGTCTCCTCAAACAATACTAATAGCGCTTTTTCATGCTCACTTTTTATTGTCCTCGACAGACAGCAAAAGCCAGACACTCTTTTCTATTCTTAGGTTCCCAGAATTTATAACACGCTACATCTGCCACATATCTGTTGCGTTAGATGGGTACTGCTATTCAATTATCCATTTTTATTTTTATTTTTAGTACAAGGATTGTTATTGAATAACCTGTTGGACAGCCTGTTCTTAAAAGACAAAAACCATGACAATCACAAAGTTCTGATGAGATGAGACAGTGTTCTGACTGTTTTTTTCTCTCAGAAAAAAAATATATACCCCCAGTTCATCTTCCTTCTAAAAAATAATTTTTAATAAGTACACTGAATCTCACCACAGAATAAGGAACATTGATTGTTTAACTAATGCCTTATAAATGATTCATTAAAAACCCTGTTTTAACCAGGTTTCTTAACTAATACTATCAGGTTCTGTTTTCATTTACACCACAATTGGTGCAGAAACAAAGGCAGAGGGGGACCTTGCAGAGATCTGTTCATCTCCCCCTTGAAATGCAAGTAGTACATTGCATTAGAAACTCTCTCCGCATAATACATTTCTTGCATGCTCGGTTTTTTAGTTAGCATTGCATGCTCAATTTTTAGTTTCTAAATACAACCCCAAGGGAGTCATGTACATTCAACAGAAAAGTGTTAGCATGTTCACAGTTCAATATTCTGCTTTATCTCTTGCAGTTTAAACATAAGAAAGCTACCGGTCAATTTAGATTTTTCCCCCCCCCTTTATTTCTTTTTCCTTGTAAAATTTGTCTTTACGAAATAGTAAAGTTAATAGTTAAACTTTGTTAGAAAACCCTTTGTTCTTGCTGAAGTCACTTTGCTTGTCTCTCCTACTATAAGGACACCAAATCCTAAAAGCTGGCAAGAATGCATATGTTTATTTCACCATTGCTCTGCAATTACTGAATGCCACTTAATTATAGCAACAGATGCTCGAGTGTAGGAACCAGAAAAATCAAACGCCTCATTTCCAGGTTATTTTTTTCCATTGCTTCTGCCAACAGCAGATGTGTGAGCCCCTTGTGCTCTGGCGTAAATACTTATCAAATCCTAACAGGTCACCTATGTCACAAACAACATTTCAGATGCAACTGTTTCACCTGATAATAGGCTCTGAAAATAAAACTGTGAGCTGTAAATACAATGTATTCGGAATGAAATGCCATAATGTGAAATTGCTTTTTCTCCAGCTACAACAGAAGTCCTTGACAGTTTTTGGCAGTGATAAATCACCCTCCCATTAATTGTCTCCTCTCTCATTGTGAGGTGAGCTGCTAAAAGGGGCAGTCAACAAAAATGACTTAAAGGACAAATTTTGGCAAAAAGACAATGAAGAAATCTGTCATTGCTAAGCCTCCAGTAAACTGTCACGAAACAATCAAAATATATGTAGCTGAAGTGTTTATGTCTTTGTTAGAAAGGTTATAGGATGATAAGTTTATAGTTAAAACAGGAAGCTCAGAGGAACCCAAGTTGCAGGCCCCTGAGGCACCGTTTCTCCCCATGTTCTTTAAAATTGTATGCAAATCCTATTAGGGCTTCAGTTTACACAGTATTTGCTGGCCTTACTGACCTTATATTCTAACTCTTCTGCCCCCTCACCCCAGACAACAGAAAGTCCCTGTGAAAGCATGGTGCTGGCTACAAGAATCCTTGCACCCAGTTTGAAGATCCTTCCTTTTCAGTGATTTAAGCCGCAGAAGACACTTCATACCTGACAGAAGCTGACCCTCCCTTCTAACCCCTCCATCTCTGGGTGTTAATCAGAGCAAAGCCCTCTCACCGAGTGGTTTCCTTACACTGAGAAGCAACCTTTGCTTCCCGTATAACAGGCAATGTTACCAGCACCCACTCATGGACCTGAGACTGAGGCGTGAAACGACGTCTGGTACCTTCTCCTCAGAAAGGTGGCACCCACCATGACTCACCTCACCTACCCATGCTGCAAATAACTCTTCCTCACTGCAAATTTTCTACAGAGTGAACAAACCAGAATCTCTCACCTCAGGATTCTGCTCTGTAGGAGGAAGAGTTCAAAACCTTTTTTTAATTTTTTTTTTTAGGGCTGTTAATGTGTAAGAAGTAGGGAGATGGCTACCAGTCTTAATTACCCTCAGGCTGCCTCCACCTCTAGGGCATGCAAAAATGGCAGATGGTATGTTTAAGAACACAGGTTATCCTATGTGTAGGAGAGGAACCATGTGGAGGGGATGCTTGTCAGATGCACACCTCCAGAAAGAGTAACATTTCTCCCTCTAGAAAAAACATGGGCCTGTCATTGTATAATTAGAGGATTTTTTATTTCATTTGTTAAGGCTGATAACTGAAAGTATTCTGAGAGTTGGCAACTGAAAGTATTCTGAGAGTTAAAAAAAAAAAAAAAAAAAAAAAAAAAAAATTTTTTTGAAGAAATTTCTGTTTACCTGTCAGCAGATGGCTGGAAATTTACCATAAGCAAGGTTAGAAAATGATTTGTTACTAATGTGCCTGTCAAGGGCAACGTCTGGAGTTTGGTTTTATATTTATGTTTGTAAGAAAATTACAATATAAATATAAATGAGTCACATCAGGTATTTAAACTAGACTGGACAGGGCACTAGAAAATATATGTTGGGAACATTTCCCGCACCAGCAGGGAGATGAACTAGGTGACCTAGCGTGTCTGTTCCACCACTGACTTCTACCATTTCTATATTAACCGAGGATGATTGATACCAAATATCCCTTTATGCTACTACCTTTTTCGCTTTGCTGGGTATTTGTATGCTTTCTGGGGGAGCTGATATCTTAGGAGAATGGCTATGGGGAAGTACTAAAGGGGATTCTTCATCCTGATGGCTGAGAACTGAGGAAGGTCACACAATAGCTTGTGTAGCCATAGCAGCTTTGTTGTCATGGCATGAGAATCCTTCATCAGTTCTTCTGCTTTTACAAAGGAGCAGTCATCTAACATTGTGAGGTGTCTAATGTAAAGCCTGCTTTTTTGACATGGTTATCACAAGTCATTTTCTGTCCAGACATTTACACAGACCTTGTGTTATCCGTGATTTATCCACAATCTGTATTCCTCAGTTGTGCTTAAACGTGGTTATAGTTGTAGTAAATCATGTGTTGAAACACGTAACTAGAAGGAACCATATAGTTATCACTAGCACTGGAACATTAAACAATAATACTCCATTGAGCACCAGCATCATCAACAAGTTTCTATCAGCCTGATTCCGCAGTCCTAATACAGTTTTTTTCCCCCTCTCCCCTCATCTCCCTCTTCCATCTGGAACTCTTTCAACAGTCACTTAAGGACCACATTATTGGGTCTCTGTGGTCTGAGAACTATACAGAGCTTATACTAAAACAAAACAAAACAAAACAAAACAAAAAAACAAATAAGACTCAGCATTCACTTGAGAAGAATACACTCCATTTTTGCCAGGAAATTACACACCTTGTCTTTCAAACTGAGAAAACATAGTGACAAAGTCTATATGAACATTATATTATAAACTAAGGACAATACAGAAGCAGGTGGAAGGCATTTCAGGAAACGAGGACTGTCTTCCGAAAGAAAATAGTTACTAGTTAAATAGTACTCCAATCGGGAGAAAATGGAGAAATTTCCAAATTTCCTAGGTATGCTCTAATCACATGTGACTTAAATTTTGATAAATGCACTCTGTACATAAAATATCTCTTGAATGACAGAAAAGCAGAAGAAATAAAGTGATTGAAGTTTTTTGTTTTCTTTTTTTTTTTTGGTGATGAGCCAGTTTGAGAGCTTACTGTGAGCATATGGAGATAGCATATTTGCAAGTCCATCTCTGGAGGATTGCAAAAGGCCCTTAGCTTGTGAAAAACAGCAATGTTATTTTTTTTTAACGTTCCCTATATTTAGAGATTAAATCGCTCACTGCACAAACCCATTTGGAACAGGCGAGAAGGTGAAAAGGATAATCAGTACAGTCACTGGTCCGTGTTTCCTAAACGCTTTTGAAAACATTACTGTGCGCAGGCATAAAATTAGCGGCAGGACCTTAAAAAGGCTGGCATTTAGCATGACTTTTTGGAAAGTGACACCCTCATTTTTTTCTTGTAGGATATCATTAAATTTCAATCGCCCTATGGCAGTGCCTTTCCATTAATAACCAATTCACTGTGTCACTTTGGCTCTCCTTTGAAATAATGAGCCTTTGCTTCGCTTTAATAAATTTAAACATATTCTCAAGGCCAGGGAAGATAGGAAACCGCAGATGGGTTGAGAAAAACACGATTCATAAATCCTTAACTGCCTGAGATCGTTGAGAGCAAAACAAAGTAACACTCGTAAAATATTAAACAATCCCAGCTGTATGAGTGAGGCTTCATTAACAAAAATGGACTATTTACTGCCTTCAACAGAGCCTGTGGGTGGAAAGATTCAGAGAAATCTTCTTTAGAAAAACACTGTCACCCTCATTTTGATTCTTTAACCAGCTGATGGTATGGAAGAGACTTATTTTGCATGGCCATATGCAGAAACATTTCAGCAGAAAATTAATGATACTCTGATTACGTTAAATACCACAAATCACGCTTCATCATTTAAGCAGGAGTGAAAGAAAACAGAGAAATTTAACAGATATTTTATCCTTGAAGAATTTGCATGCCAACAGAAGTAAAACATGACAAACTTAAATCATAAAGGACTTCTCTAGCACTCTAAAGTAAACCTAACAATTTGAATAATGGCAGGGAAATCAATTGATACCATTACTTCTACTAGGAAGGTCTGGCAATTTATTCTACAGTGTTATATTTTTACTTGCTTTAACCTTTATTAACATACAGCTTATTTTGTTTATATACCTATTTGGTACATAAAGGAGCAAATCTTTTTTTTTTTTTCTTTCTTTCAGTTTACTACTTATTTAAACTCCACCAGAGTTTTGCTCGGGTAAGGAAGGCAGGCTCTGACACAGACTTTGGTTTTAAGCACACAAAGCTCAGATTCATGAAACTGATTTTGTGCTGCCAAATTAACATATACAAATTCTCACTGAATTAACCAAAGAACTTGTGAAGACAGCCCTTGCCTCCCAAGTCTGCCTCTAACTCCATCAGCTCTTTGATCTACCTCCATACAGGTCCTGCTGCTTCCTCACCAGCTCTGAGTCACTGAGGAGCCTTCTTCCAGTAGCACAAGCTAAAACGTCTATGTGTCCCTCCAGGACAGTAGCCCACAGTATTCCCAAATCCCTTTTCAAGCTTTGTTGAGACTTAAAATAAAACTAATAAGGCTTATTCAATAATACAAGTCTGTAAGAGCAGAAAAACAAGTATAAAGATAGCACAGACTTTTTGAAGTGTCCACAGCAAGAATAACCTTTTGTGGTATCACAGAAGTTTTTTTAAGCCAAGAATTGCATACAAGTTTAAAGAAGAATAGAGATCAGTGTCAGTTTACTAAATGCTAAGAACCTGGAGGCTCTATCTCTAAGGACAAGCTGACAATTGAGTGGACAGAACGTCAATACTTCTAAACATTTCAAGGCTAAAAATATTGCTTTTTACAATCTGTGTCATATTTAATGCAAGAAAAGAATTTGGATTTTTTTCTTTTGCTGGCTGTCAGCTTTTTTTCTTTTTATCCCAGTGAAGGGCATAATTAAAGTATTTAGCACAAACACATGGTGCATTTTTTCCCCCTAAGGAACAACAGTTTCAGCCTAAATGCAAATATGGACATCATAGGTTTCCATATTTTCGTTAATAAATATTAAAAAAACCCCACCCAACATTTAGTTTATTTATTTCAAGACTTTTATCTTGTCTGTGAGAACCATTATATACATTTGAAAAACTGAAAATCCTTTCTCAACACTCAAGAGGGCATTTTCACCCCTGCAGAAGCACTTCTCTTTCCTGTTCGAAATGCTAGCAATACGCTTGGCCCTCATGACTCCTACTACCTTCAGTGGAAACCCTGAATACTACCCAGAAATTATCACCTTCAAATCATTATAGCAGTCATTTCTGTGCTTAGTAGACCTTCACTGTAGCTGATTTGTATAATCAGGGTTAATCTATTCTGATTGCAAATATCCATACCATAAAGTTAGAATGAATTCGCACTGATGCTCACTCAGCTTAGGATGCCCTTAAGACTTCCATGGAGACACACTGTAGGATTTTTGTTTTGCTTTGGAAGTGATTGGATCCAGCATGTGTAAAGCTGCTGCACCCTTCCTCCCTGTGAATTTTGGGAGAACTTCCTTGTTCTATCAGGTATTAGAAGGAATGAGGTAAAAAAAGCAGTGGTAAAGCATTAAAGCATTATCAGCAGTGGTAAGCCAGCAGCTCTAATGCTGAAGTTACCTGTTCGCGTGAAAGCAGCAATTAGGCTTTTGACAGTAACAACCTCAGACAGACTACGAAAGCAAAACTATATTTGCCTCAAAGATTTTAAGTGTGGGTAGGAGAAGGGTTATAGGGAATGTGTTGTTTAAGCCAGCAGAGAAGGCATTAATTCTTTTCTCCACACATCAAGAAATGCCAGGACTAGTTTTTGGCTTCTGCTTTCAGCAAGAAAAAAGAGATCTAGTCCAATCAAAACATTCAGGAAAACAGTAAGACCCCCGAATTTCACAGTCACTTACAAATTAAAGAATAAATGTAAGCCAATCAGGAATTGTTTTTTCTTTTAATTAATAAAGAGAGTAAAAGTTTCCCTTTAAGCATATATGAAAAAATTAACTATATGAACATAACTTGTATAATGCCCCATTCACTCTTTTTCTTTGCTGTTATTGTTGAATTACGTCAGACTGAATGCATCCCAATTTACAGTCCTACAAACTAATATCCAGAATGGCAGGGAATGCTTCCACAGATTCTTCCTATTGATGTGCTAGTTGTGCAGGTGCCTTCTCCCAGAGGACAGTTTGGTCTCTGTCCCACCTCCATAAGATTCCCCTACCAAGAGTGTCTATCAAAAGAAGTTATTGTGGTATTTATGATGTAAATACCTGCCTACTCATTACTGAACTGAGATCACTAACTTAATTTCTCAAAATAACCAAAGAGCCAAAGGTTAGTAACTTTTGGCCACTATCAGTTGCAGTAGGTTGGGACTGGCCACCTAGAAGTAAAAAAAGAAAAAAAAAAAACAAGTCCTCTATGCTCCATTACCGGTGCTTTGAACCATCCAGTCACATGGATTTTGATGTTTTGAGAGGGTGAAAAGAATGTAGATTGGCATGAGAATACCACATTAATTCAGCAGTTAAATGGTTCTTTGAGAAGATTCACTGACAGAAAAAAAGCATAGCTGTCTTTCTAAGTTCTCATCCTCTTTGGGCCTATACACATTTTCTGTGAAAAGTTGATTCTTTTCCTTCCTCCTCTCTCTTTTTTTTTTTTTTTTTTTTTTTTTTTCCAAACAGCCTTTTATCATCTAACATGTGAAACAATTGTAATGTGAGGCATGTGAGCAGAGAGCCTTTGCCACTGGGCCCTCATAAATCTTGCCAGTTCCCAGTGAACAACACCAAATATTTGCAGCTGAGGAACATTTGGTCTGGCTTAAATTAACATATCTCAGCAGTCAGAAGTCATTAAGCTTTGCCAGTGATTTGAAACCATTTTTCCATTTCAAAAGCGACACTGGCTGTTACTTATTTTTCTGGATGAAGAAGGTGGTAAGGAACAAAAGCAATGAAATGAAAATGGGAGATATTAAGGAAAAAAAAAATGATAAAAGGGCTTTGAACTGCCTTTGGTAGATTTGTTATTAAGACTCTTTCTAAATAGCAGAGCACTTATGTATAAGATCAAATAATAATTCAAGATGATACACATTAATTTCAGTGGCAAATTACATGATTTAAAAGCTGTGAAAATGTATACTTATTTTCTTCCTTAATCCCTTGTGAATAAAGGCACTATCAATTTTAAAAGCTGATGAAAGCTTTAAATGAAAAACAATAATCCAACCTTTTTCAATTAAAGGCTGCAAGTAGATTAAGTACTGGAATAAAGAAATGTGCTGTTGTGCTTTGCAAAGATCACATCTGATATAATGGAATCATAGAATGGTATGGGTCTGTTCAGATGCTGAGGGTTGGAAAAACACTTCAAATCCAAAACACCACAGTCCATAAAAACTACAAGCATGCAGGGGAAGAAAAAAAAAAAAAACAAACCAACCAAAAACCCCCCCAAAAAAGCCCAATTTGTTTTAATGCAGGTAGAATGTGAGTTCAGATTTTCCAAACCTGTTACTTCTGTATTACTGACATGGCAGATAACTCTCTTGTTTAGTTGGTAAAGAAGTTACAATCTGAAAATCCGTGAGAGCCACTCAGTACCTCAACTGTCAGAAAAAAATGCCACTTCCTCACATTTGCAGTTATGATTACTGGTAAACAATTACATAGCTCTGTCAGAAATCCATTTCAAAAATGATCATCATAGACTCTGAAACGTGTTTGCCACTTTTTAAGAAGACAAATATTGCACAAGATTTTGATAAATTGTGTACACTGATGTCAATGCAGTTATGACTTCTGATTTACATGTGAATAGTTATAACTGAATACACTTATTCAAATTAATACCTCAATGGTAATTATAATTTTTCAGCCTCCAATTAGTTTTGTTGATAGAGGTTTAATAACCTTGAATGTTTTAGATTCATGCTACTTTGAGAAGACATTGACTCACACTTAAAAGCATTCAAGTTTATGAAGCACTACTAAAGAAAACCCAACCATGTTGAGATTTTTCTAGGACTTTCAAACTTTTTAAAGTCTCTGCAGCTTTAGCAAAATAAGTTCTGTGTAAAAAAAACAGATATTCTGTTAAACAGATTTAGAAGAGTTCTAAAAAGAAAACATTTGTTGCTAACTAGGGTGAGAAGAGGTTGCCAGGATTGATGTGTAATCAATTCATTTCCTAGGTATGCTTTTCTTTAAGAGGATTTTATTTAAAAAATAATAAAAAGGCTTCTAAAAAGGTTTCTGAGAATACAAATGGTCTGCATTATCAGTACTATATAAAATGAATTATATGCTTCCTTAACCACACATAGAGGACAAACCATGGCATGTGGATCCCGAAACACAGGAAACAAGAGCAGTCTATATGGGAATATGGAAATATTAGACTAAATGTGCCTTGTGTTCTCAGATAAATGGTTTTGGTTTTCTTCTCCTATAAGAATGCAGCAAAATGAAGCAAGCATCTCATTTATTCACTGCTTCTCTTCAGGTCATGTTGCAGTCGAAAAATAGCAAAGGAAAATCTTTATCAAAATCTTTATCATGTTTTCTTTCATTCACTACTGATAATAATTCCTTACTGATTTACAGAATCACAGGATGGTTCATGTTGGAAAGCATCTCTTGAGACCACCTAGTCCAGCCCCAACTCACGACTGTGTCCAGCTGGGCTTGGAACAGTTATGTGGAGAGACTCCACCACCCCTCTTCACTACGCTCACAGTAAAAAAGTCTTTTCCTAAGTTTAAATGGAATTTCCTGTATTTCTATTTCTGTCCATTTACTCCTGTCCTTTCACTGTTCTGTTTCTCTAGCCATTCCACCATTCTCCATCTTTGGTCTAATCCATTTGAACATAAACCACATCATCCTGCGCTGAAGAAACAGAACAGCTCTGTGAAGTTCCCTGACATTATAGAAGGTTACCCTAGCAGAGGTCTTTTTTTGTCATAAGTCGTAAAACATCTTCCAAAGCTAGATGCTAATCTCATGGGGATAACCAAGAGAGACGATACTTTAAAATCTTCAAGAGCAGGTTTGAAGGTATATTAAAACTTGTAGAAATGAATCTCCTGCTCCATCCACTCTATGTGTAACTCCACTTGTTTAGACTGAACTAAACTGAAATAGATGCTACAGTTTGAAGTTGGAGAGTGTGAATGAGCAATGTATCACACACATGCATCACGGTAAGGAAGAGAATACAAAACTAAAACTCTGAGTTGGAAATAGTATGATGGAAGCTCACAACAGGTCTAGAAATCAATTAATCATATGCATAGACACTTTGTCAAAAATATGTCTGCTTTCCAAAATCTGTTCTTCCAAGATCTCCAAACCTGTCATCATGACTGTTTGGTGCAGCAGAGCTGTTATGTAGGAGGACCCAATAAGGTGCTGAGGGTCTTCTTCTAAATTTAATCCTAGTTCTCAGTATCTATTTACTTAAGAAATCTTTCCTCTTTATCTCTTCCCCCTAGCAGCATAAACAGGAAGAAATTAGACAGAAATTAAATGAAAAATAAGGCTACTTTGACTTTCTGTTCCTCTATTCTGCATCAAGTAAACTGTGAAATCAATGAGAACAGAATCAGTCCCGTTATTCAACAGAGAATTTTTCTCCAGCAATATAGCCCACCATCTGGTTAGGCATAGGCTACAAACCGGCTGTAGTAGTCAGGGTTTCTCCTGCAAAGCACTCTTTAATTGCTTAAGAAGATGAGTATTTTTTCCTCTCCCATGTCATATGGTGAGGTCAGGCTTTCAGGATGTTCACTTACTTTTTGTAGTTTACTGAGCAACAATATTCTGGATGCTATATTTCATGCAAAACATACACATTTGAGACTATGCATATAGTATGACTGCTTTTGGATTATTTAATTACATTTCTCAAGCTCCAAACACACCTAAACACTGTTGTATTAGCGTACAACATAGATCCCCATTAAGTAAGGTTTAGACATATTTATATTTGTGGAGCTCAAATAAATATCAAGCACATAAGATACTCCTTGAGCCCTGTAGCTACAAAAAATATTTCATGTGATTTATTATAGCATAGGAATATATGTAATGATGAAAATAAGCTGAGAAGTAGAGGATATGACTTTTTTTATCCCTTTGGAGACATCATAGCTATTACTTATGGGAAGACCAGTCTAGAGTGAATTGTGTGACTCTATTATCAGCTCTGGGGTAAATACAATAATACTCTCTTTAATAGATCTGACAACAGCTATTTAATTTACATCATGAGATAAAGGCTACTTCTTTTAAAATGAGCTCACCAAAGCCAAAGTTGGGAATAGTTAATAACTTAAATGGTATGTACAGAATTTATAAAATTTGTAGTTCTCGTTTTAGATTTGGTGTTCTATAGAGGGCTTTTAGTTTTGTTTTCAGTGAATTAAATAACGTTGTTGAGTGTGTGGTTTGGGTTTTTTTTCATTCTTCTTCCCAAAAAGAAAATTAAAAGAGATAGAGAGAAACTGAATAGTAGCAATGGTTGAGTTTAGACCTTACGAAATTGGTGCTAGCTAAACAATAGACAAAATCATGAACTGAACTTTAACTTCTGCAGTATCTTTGGAATTATGCCATTTTAGACAGATGTTCATGGCCACAGATAATGCTTACAGAGTTCAGACTTTTAAAATGCACTAAAATGGATGTTATTTTTAAAGGACTTAAAGATCACACCACAGTAATTCGATTTAAGTAAAGATTACATTTTAAAAATTCCTCGTGAAGTACACAAGCAAACGTAACCCACTTAAACAGTCCCTTTTGTTTTCTCGAATGTCAGCTATTTAAAAGTTAACACTCAAAAAATTTTCTGTCAACAGGAAATGTGTTAGACAATCTTTAATAAACATATAAAGAACAGCTCTACAGATAGTTAATTACGAAAAGCAACTCACTAAAGCATAAAAATAAAATGCAAGAACTTAGGTTCGGGCAAAGGGCTTGGAACTCAGGTATGAATGCATCCATTTTCATCTGTCCTGGAAATATAGTAGCTATATATATTTTTCTAACTAACATCTAATTTCTATGGTCATTATTATATTTGTGGAGCCACGTTTGTGTTATTAAATGAGTTGAGTATTAATAGTAATCAAGGTTTCATTTTGCTGTGCTAAGAATGGAGTATAGATTTAGAGAAAAAATTTAAGTGCAGAGAAAACCATATACAAAATTATTTTTCCACTTGTTTTAGCTTCAACTGCAGCTGAAATTACAGAATGTACCTGATGTGCAGGATAGAATATACTTGCTTTTCTATGAAACACTGTAGTAAAAAGCAAAATGCACAATGAAAGTGCATAATAAAAGTAGATGCAATTAGACCTGTAATTCTTGCATGAAATTCTGTTTTCAGAAATCTGCTTTCAGAAAAAATTGCTGGGATCAAACCTACATCTACTCATTCTAAACCACCACTAATAAGTCATTCTCCTACCTCTCTAACAACTTTGTTACAGTGGCTGCATTTCTTTCAAAAGTATGAGCTATAAGCAAAGTAGAAAAGAAAGAAGATACCCCAAATCAAGACAACTAAGAAGCTCTTAATGTGTTATGTAAAAAACAATTACAGAAAGTTATTAAAATAATTCATTACTTCAGATTTTTCCCTCAGCTAGACTTAATCAGGTTGTTTAACCATTCCTTCACTTGTACCTGACCAAGATGATACCAAAATTTGTTATTTTTTACTATTCATTATTTTTAGTATTTTTAAAGGTTAAGAAAAACAGTTAGTACATGTTTCTTGTAGTTGAAAATAGGAGTATTATTTTAATATATCAAAGAAGCTATCTATGGAAAGATAGTAAACAAACCTCTCTTCTATTGCACATTTTCTACTACTGATGTCTGTATTAAAACAGTTAACATATCTTTTTCCCCTCCAGTTTTTCTGAGCAGTTCTAATTTAGATATGGAAATTTTTCAAACTTAAATCAACAGCAGAAGAACTTGATTGAGTCTGTATTAAATTGTGCTCAATGTTAAGTCAGGTAGTCCACACATCTCGTATTTCTAATTAAATTTTTATGCAGCACTTAAAAATACTGTAATATAATATTAACAGTTAATTTAATAATTAAAATCTTATTTTTTCACAGTGACTTCATGGCTAGTGTTTATTTCTGTATCTGTATACTGCAAGTGAAAAAGCTGTATAGGGTATTTTTATTAATATTATATATTTTACTGGGCCCATACACATACATACACACTGTAACACACACGCACACACACATACCAAAATGTTGGCCAGGAAATTAGACATCTTATCTGTGAGCTTGCTAAATAAGGACCAATAACCTAGGTCTGCAGTACTCTTGTGTGATAACTGCTTTTACAAAATGAAATTTTGACTTTTTCACAGCTTAGCTACAAGTAGACACTATCAGTAAAACTGCATTTCTGTGCAATATGATGGGAAGTAAAAGATTTCAACATCTGACAGGAGAAAATGAACAACTGATAAACAATCTTTGAAATGTTCTCTCACTGCAAGGCATGCTTTTGATGATGATTTACATTTTTATTATTGTTGACTTTCAGGATGGGGCTGATGGTTGGCTAAACATACGATAACTCAAAGAACAAGCCACATACAATGCAAACCAAATCAAAAGAAAAACATGACTGGCATCATCTGCTTTAAAGGCTTTTGTTTATTTTCTTCCTTCATTTAAGTATTCAGTAAATGTATTTAGAATTCAGTTTATTAGGCAAAATGAAAAAAAAAAAAAAAAGTCATTGTAGCTTTATGATTCCAACATGGTAAATATTTCAATTCCTCTTCCACTTCTCTCCTCTCACTCAAAACAAGAATTAAATTCTAATTCCCAGTTCAATGCACAATGAATGAACTAGTACTAACACTTAATGCTCCCGCAGAGTCTTTTGTCAACATTTGATGTTGTATCCTAACTTGGGATTGTAGCTGTGGGGAAAAACAGTGTACAACTTATGAAAAGATAATAATGCTGAAATGTCAATGAATAAAATATCTGTTTTTAAAAGGTGTATTACTTTCTCGACAGTTAACTCATCAAAAATTTCTTGGTTCTGCACTGAAGGGTGCAAGAAATGAAGTCAAAACTGTTAATTCAGTTAATGTGTTCAGCTGAGTAAATAAATTGGAGTAAATAACAGCATAAGCAATGATTTTATTTTGCCTTGCTGTTTTGAAGACAGCTCTTGAAAGGTTAGGGGTGTTTTGGACAATCAATTTTTCATTTAAATTAATTAAGATAGTTATCATTTTTAAAGCAGTAATATAACTGAAAAAGGTGTCCTTTTAAAATTAAAAAATAATCAAAAACATTTTAGGTTAAACCAATGTTAATTTGACTAAATCCTCATTCCCCTGTAAATTCCAATTAAAATTTTACATAATTGTTTCCTACCTGTTACTATTTAGTGCACAAATTAAACTGAAAATTTCATTAGCCACCCAGCTTTATCTTTTAAATTGAATCAAGTAAATTAAATAAAATTGGTTATAAATGAACACACCCTCATCTTACTTCTTTAAGGTTTTAATTATAAAAATTTAATGTTAAATAATCCAAAATAGAAAAGAGGAGGGAAAAAAAAAAAAAAAAGTTGTAGTAGAATTCTGTAATGCTATAATCACTCTGAAAAGGTATAGGCTAAACCCAAAAAGTTCTTTTTATTTCTGTACCTAACTGTAATTAAATACTGTTCAGTGTACTCTTGGGTTTCAGCTATGAATTCCTTTCTTAATCATACCTATTTGTAAGGGTTAAATACATGGGATCAAGTTGTATCTACTTCCTTACGGTGTTACATTATTTTAATCAGTTCTCAGAAGCACTGACACATAATTCAGCTCCTAGAAGCACGGACAGCGATACTACAGTTTATCATACAAACTATTGGGATGATGGTCTAACATAGGCTTGTACCATAATTCCTGTTTGGATTGTTTATGTAGACTCATGGATGGCTGTTGGTAACTGATGCAGAAAGGGAAAAATGGAGTAGCAGTGAAAGCAAAAAAAATGTATTCTCGGTTATACAACTATGTCTTGTTGAAGATTACAGTTTTCCAATGGTGTTGAGATGTACAGCTTTTATAGGCCAGTTAGAAAATATTTCTTTTATTTTTATGCCTATTAAAGTAGAATATAATTTATGTTCAAAACCAGTTATTGGTCAAAACTTGTATTGACTTTAAGCAAAAGAATTATCTTCATTCATTGTTTTGAAAGTAAATAATTAATACATTAACCTTGAGTCTTCCACCTCAAAAGTTACCATGGTTAAAGTGTAACAGAGTGTCTAATGGAACAACAGGAAAGGTTTCCCGTATCATATTTCTGATGAAAAAATCAGAACATAAGTTCAGAATCAACAACTGACATTCCTCTTTAGAAATAGACAACCAAGGAACTCAATTACTCAGTTTCTGTGCAAATTTCCCTTTATATTTCATATACCTCACTTTGGGAAATAGCTGAATCAGAAATCCTATCTGACTGACATTTTGCACAAACACATCAAGCACAACCTGGGGATAATGATAGGCTAAGGACTTGCCAAAGATGAAGTGTAAAAACAAAAATTCCACTTGTTAGCATAACTTTGGGTAGCAAAGCTACCGACTGGCTTCAACAACTGTTTTCTAATGAGTAAAACTTGGGTACTACATCTGTAGTGCCAACATGTAAGTTTAATGAGGTAGGACTCTCTTAAGGTGACATGAATAGGCAAACCTGGATAAAACATTTTGCAAGAAATCCACTGCAAGTCTGGGAAATGTACAATGGTATGTGGTTAGAAAACCTGAATTTGAAAGAAATTCAATTACTTGAAATCATAAGTTGTATAAAAAAAGAGTGCCTGCAGATTTGCTGTGTGGGCCTTAAACATTTTGGATATTAACTGAATGCAAGTGAAGTAGGGATTGCAACCCTGAAGATGACAGGATCATAGATACTATTTTGCTGTAAATAAAGTGTTCTGTTAACAAAGTCATGGCCCAATATCCTTTCCTGAAACAAATATTACTCCCTTGTGTTTGGATGTCGTGGTGCTAAACAAAAGGGCTGCGATTTGATCTCTGACCATGTGGTGAAGTAATATTTTCTTGTGTCCCCATTATTTAGTGCTAGTTCTTTCTAGAGCAGATGTGTTGTGGAGGGAGCTAATTGTGGCAGTCAAAACAGAGCCAGGCTAAAAGCTAACAACTAAGCAGTATGGACGATCAAGGATTCAGTGTTTAAGCTCACTCCCTAGCTCTCTTTTATTTAGTAGAATTTATGGCCTGTTACACTGAGGCTTTGCTATGTAACAAATGAGAAACGTGCCTTGAAAATGCAGCTAAAAAAATCATTGAAGTTGTATTTTTATGAGTTTGTACAATGGAATATGGACATGCTTTCACTCTTCCACATATCATACTGCTACAAGCTGAACATATGTAGCTATTTTATTTAACCTACAAAAATTGCATGTAGATGAAAACTTAACTTTTCAATTTAAAATGTCTATATTTGAGCAGATCTTTGTTGAACAAAGTTTTAATTCCTTTTTTTTTTTTTTTACTAATCACATTAAAATGGTGCCAGATGCAGATCCCCATGTCAGGACAAACAGAAGGAGACAGGAGGGAAAACACTTCTGCATACTCAGAAGTTCAGTATTTAGAGAGGATCAGTTAAAGTTATTGTGTAGAGCTAAATATTTTCCTAAAAATTCTTCACATAGAAGAGATACGTGGGAGGCCAGTTTTAACCAGAATTATAATCTAAGATAAACCTCTTTAAACAAACCTTTGATACACAGGTTTATTTTTTTTAAATCCTCCATTTGAACAGTATTAAAGCTCAGCTCTTGATTTAAATAATTGGTAGCAGGAAATTTGAGTCTTGTTTGATGAGAAAAAGATGTATGATTACATTGGCCAGCTGAATTTTTAAATTCATATATAAATATATGCACTTAACCTGACACAGAATGTGATTGGTTATGGTTATGAAATCTTCATACATGCTGACTTCCATAGGTATCTCCTGTTAAGACAATCAATATCATGTACCTTTCTATCAGAAGGCATATACTGTAAGCTCCTGCGGTGCACTCAGAACTTTTCTGTGCTCAGAGTTGTCTGATACTCATTATTTCTAGTAGCTATTTTCTAAATGTTGAACTGATTAGAAATATGCTCAGTGAAAAAAAAAAAGTGGGAAAAGAATTGTCCCATACTATTTTCAAAATGACCCACAATAAAGTGTTCCTTTCTTTAAAAAAAAAAAAAAAAAAAAAAAAAGGAAAGAAGTTAAAATAGTATAATGTAGCTTTGGTAAAATAAATATCGATTTGTCCTAGATCACCAAGTGCTGCAATGTCTCTATTAGTAGTGATAACTTTAACAATTGTTTAAGGCATTTTAGCTGTATCTGCAGGGCTCCAGCGGTGAGTCTTTTCTCCTTCGTACAACAAATATCTTACATTGCTAATCTCCTTTTGTCTCACTGCCAAGGTCACAGCCAAGAAACAGACTGAGTTTTTCCACTTTGTTAATCTGGGGTTTCTGGAGTTTTTTAGGAAACGCAGGAAATTCTATGTGCCTAGTAAAAAGCAAGTCATTTGTATAACAAGTGGGCAACAGTATCAAGTGTTCTGCACCTGTTTTACACTCCAGCACTGTAATTTCTGCAAAGTAAACAGTAGATCCCAGGGTCAGATTACAAATTCTAGTAGGCTGTTTGCTAGATTGCTGCTTTGTTTAACCTTTACACTTTCATTTAGAAAGGAGAAAGTATCATTGTCACACCAAGAGGGCAGTTAAAGAGTTTTAATTAACTGTGGAGGTAATTAGACCTCCCAGTTTAACAATTATCAGACAATTCTTTTCTCCTCTAAGTCCTTTAAAGTTGCACAGTTTCATATGAAGAACAAAATTCATTTCATAAATACTTTGGAAAAAAAAAGGATAAAAGACTACACAGAAAGAAAAGCTGATTCCGATGTGAAATTATCTATTTCCTTTTTCTAATTTAATAACAAGTCAAAATCTATCAGCTTCTCATCCACCATTCCCTGCCAAAGTCCAATTCTAATCCAATTGCTCCTTTTATTAATCCCCCCTCCCGTTAGTCTCCTGAGCCTCTGCTCTATTTGGCCCATTGTGATATTCACAAGTATGACAAAGGTGAAAGAAAAACCTCCCTCTCCATCTTTCCAATAAAGTTTAATGTTGACAACTCTAGTTTAAACAGCATCTGTCCTTACAACTATTTGAAATCTCTGATCCAGCTCACTCTGTCCCTGCAGAAGACAAGATCTCTAGTCATGGGAAACATTTTTCATCCATTTTGATTCTCAACTTCATTTTTCAAGACCTAAATACACTTCAAAAAGCAAGTAGTACTAATCTTATCCCAGTCAAGGCAGGAATCCACAACATGAGCTCTCCTGAACACAAAGCATAATTATATATTTATAGATATTAAATATATATATATATATGTTGGTCCTTTAAAATAGTAAAATGGAAAGTAATACTGAACTTTGTTTAATCATTCTTAAAGAAAAAAAAAAAAAGGAGTGACCTCTTTTGCTTACATTAATCATTACAGCTTCACCTGACTTAACTGCATAACAGGTGTGGGCTCTGGGCAGCTCTCTTGTATCATTCTGCTAAAACCTATTTCCCATACACCAATCTCAATGCAGAGTGTCTGCTGAACACGGTGCCTGTTACACTAACTGTGTATTTGTATGTGTATAGAACTATATTTTACTCTTAATGCCTTCCACGTGAAGCTCACAAATTTTAAGCAAATGATTAAGTAAATTTCTCACCAGTACAGAAGTGGATGTTACAGGTGAAGATGTGACTCAAAACAGGTCACAAAAACACTGACAGAGAGGTGACAGTGACAGATTGGAGATTTGAACCCAGGTCTGTACACATAATGTGTGTTTCTTTCCTTTAGTAACATTTAATTATTACAAAATGCCTTTTGGATACTTAGGTAAGAATTTTAAAGAATATGAACCCATGCTGATTTTACTTCTACTCACTTAGGAAAAGACGAGAATTCAACTTGTTGGTGACAAGCAAATTATCGTGCTTTAAATTGTAATTGGAAGTTGATAAGATAACCAAAAAAGGACTTTTTTTTAAAAAAAAAAAAAAAACAGGTAAGAGGAAGCTAGAAAACATAAAGAGCTGAAAGTGCTGAAATTATGACAGGAGACAGACAAGAAAAGAACAGCATTTGGCCAGGAGGAATATTTTCTCTTTTGGTTGAATTACTGTGTGAAATAAAAATGAAAACGGAAGACCAACATCCAACATCAGCTTGGGAGTTTGAGGTGCCATCATAAACCTCTTGAGATTTGCTCCCATTATATTAACTCCCCCAAAACCATAGTGCAGTTATCAGCCTTGAGAATTCTCAGTTGCTTATCATTTACTCTACATATAATAAATCCTTATTTGTAATATGCACCATATAATGGAGTAGTAAATATTTTCAATTAGCTTTAGTGTCACAGTCCTCAAAAACTGATGCATTTATGTTAATATAAAAGCGTACATGGAACATTTTATCATGCATTAGAGATTTTAATCAGGTAATCTGCACGGCATCTGGAAACCTAAGCAGAGGCAAAGTCTGCTATAACAAAGGCACTGTAACAGTTCACCTTCAGTGAAGAACAATAATGCATTATTAAATTCACTTTCCTGCTCAGTGGTTACACTTAGCTGACCACAGCAAATTTGCTCTCTGCCTGGTCTTCACAAGTTGGCAGAAAAATAGATTCTGTCACATTTAACGGGTTCTGAAAATGACAGGATGCCTCTCTTGGTTTAACTATAAACCATAATCTTTCAGAAGTAAATATAATTACAAATGCCTTTTGTCACGTAGTTCTTAGGAAGGATATTATACGTGGGTTATTAGAGTAGTAGATCTCACTATGTACTCGAATATCATTAGAAGCCAGAATGGATACTACACAACAGTAACTTCAAAAAAAGAATAAGATTCCTATTTTTCTTTGATCCTAAATGACATCATAATTCTTAGAAAACAAAGATACAGACATCAAATTCCTTGAGTACGGTCAAACTGTTATCAAGAGGCATTACTCCTTAAACTAACATCAAAGAAAAACCTATGTCCTCTTTTGTCCAAAATACTGTTTTAATCTTATTCTACATCTATTAGTCATTTGCTTTGTTTTACATACATTATACTGAAGGAACTTTTAAGAAAACTGCCTTAGACTCAGGATTCAGTGATGAAGAATTATTGATTAGGAATTTAATTAGCAAAAGTCAGCATAGTTATATACAGCAGAACCCGATTCTTTTTGGTTTCCAAGGAGTTTTATCATGCTGTAAAAACGATAGAATCTGCTCCATATGATGAGATTCACTTTCAGGTAGAGGTCTTGAACCAACACGGTATACCACTTAAGTCCCGGTGAAGTGCAATTTAGGTCCCAATTAAGATTTGTTAAAGAGTTTTAATTAGCTTTGTGTAGGTAACTAGTTTAGCAATTATAAGACACGTTTTTTTCTCCTGTAAGGCCTTTGCTATAGGCAGATTTTAATAGAAATATCTTATCTCTAAAGTGGAAAGTATGTAGACTCACTGAAAGACAGGCTTGGAGTCTGTGATCTGTTTATGGCTTTTTATTATTTATTTCGGTACAAAAAAATAAGATTTCTTAAGTCCTCAGAATTTAGGTATTACAATGACATTGTACTCAAAACTGACATCAAACTTAACATAGTCATCTTCCACCTAAGTGAAAACTGAAGTTTTCCCAGACTTTGAATAAGTACTTTTGAGAGTCTTGATCACTATCCAGCAGAATCATAAGAGTGGTTTGGGTTGGAAGGGACCTTTAAAGATCACCTAATTCAACCCCCCTGCGAGCTGTGCAAGGGCAGGGACACCTTCCACTAGATCAGGTTGCTTAAAGCCCCATGCAACCTGACCTTGAACACTTACAGGGACGGGGCATCCAGTACTTCTCTGGGCAACCTGTTCCAGTGTCTCACCACCCTCATTGTAAAAAATTTCTTCCTTATGTCTAATCTAAACCTCTCTCAGTTTAAAGCCATTGTTGCTGGTCCTCCCCCTACAGCCCTTGGTAAATAGCTTCTCTCCATCTTTCTTATAAGCCTCCTTTAAGTATTGAAAGGCCACAACAAGGTCTCCTCGAAGCTTTCTTTTCTCTAGGCTGAACAACCACAACTCTCTCAGCCTTTCTCCATAGAAGAGGTGTCCCCAGCCCTCTAATCATTTTTGTGGCCCTCCTCTGGACCTGCTCTAACAGGTCCATGTCTTTCCTGTGCTGAGGAGTCCAGAGCTAGACACAGTACTCCAGGTATGGATTCATGAGAACAGAGTAGAGAAGTAGAATCACCTCCCTCGACCTGCTGGCCACGCTTCTGTTTTTGTCATAAGTGGACAGTGGTGATGGTGATGAAATTTCCCAGTTATCTACAAAACCACCTTGAGATGCAGAAATTTCGTTTGTCTGCTATCTGGGGAAATTCAGTCACAACTAGCTAAATCAGCGATGTATTTTTAGTCCTTTCCCCTTCAAATTGTAAAGAAAATCCAGGTTAAATCTGGATTTAACCTTTTGTTAAACCTGTTCCCCTAATTAGTTCCCTTGCCAAGAGCAAAGCAATGTAAGAATGAGCATGAATCTACTGGTTGCTCACCTGCGTACCCTCTAAAGCATGTAGAGTCCTAAGTTCAAAACACTTCTCCAGTTACCTACCTACATCAAAATATTCAGTACACCAGGGACTGGTCTTCAATCCTTTTCTTCCAAAAGAATATCCTAACCACCAAGCTACAGTTGCAGCCACACTCATGGTCCCTTTGGCCATATGCGTAGCCATACAAAGAGGGTTGAGGATTAAGGTTGTCCACACTACTTCTTCTAAACATAGTCTCTTGCTTTATTTTGGACTACTCTAACACTGTCCAACACAGACGTGCTTGAGTGCTTGCCTAAAGTAATGTGGGTATAATTATGCCCACTGTATCTTTGGATGAGACCAGTTTCTGTCTTCTGTGTGGCAGGACACCCACAGTATTTCTTCTATGGGATCCAGAGAAAACTGGATTATGCCACATAAACTGGAACCATGTTACATAACTGGGATTCTGTCATGATTCAGCCAGCTAATCTGTAACAGCAAGGCATGCAGCCACCTTTCACTTTTAGAGCATGTAGAATGTGTACTACCACAACCTAATGAATTCAAATATGAAAATGACATCCCCTCCCCAAACACAAATAAATTTGACAAAAAAAAAACCCAAACAAAATAAAACAACATGACATTTAAATTATAACTATAATCATTGCTTTATGTAGTTAGTGTTCTAAAAGATACTATGTTTGTGTCTGGATCCATAAATATAATTGTTCTAAATTCACATATTAATTCAATTTTATTTTGTTTTAAACAGCAAAGTTAAATCCAGTTTTTACTTTTTTTCAATAAAAATGTAGTCATGTCACCATGTCACATCTTTAATAATACCTATAACAATTTTACAGGATATGGTGGATAAAGAACAGTCAGTCACACAAACTAGACTTTCCTCACTTGATCGCCACAAGTACTTTCAAGTATTGCAATCTGCACACTCTTGAGTAAAGCATCCCACTGGCTTCAATGGGAAAGCAGATTTGGACAATCTGTCCAATGACTGCAAATGTTTGCAAGATTAAAAACTGTGCCTACTTTGAAAAAAAAAGATATATTGCCTACATCTTGGAAATCCCCCCCCTAAAAAACACTTAGATAATCCCATTTTTCACCTATTTCTCCTTCTATACTGGTAAAAGTGTCATAACAGTTTGAATCTTTTTTAGCAAATCTAGTTTAAGGACTTATTCTCTTTACAGCTCTTGGAAACACATCAGGAATGCTACTACCATGCCCTAGCACATCTAATTTCTAAAACGTATCGACCCTTAAAGAAGGATTCCTAAGACATTTTATAGATAATCTTACCTTTGTAACTAGTGACCCATTAAATTTTTTCATCGTAAATGCTTGCAGAACTCCTGAAAGGAAAATTCTTAATGCAACAAGATTTTGAAGAGCAGTAAGAACTGTAAACCTTTCACACTTTCTCAAAATTGCTATACTTTGATTTGCAAGAGATAACCAGCAAGTAGTGGTCAGCAAATATGTTTTAAAAAAGGAGAACAGTAGCTGAGACAACTGAAAGGAAAGTGAGGGGTAGCAATTTATTAAACAGGGCTAACTTAATTGCAGGTGATCATTTGACCATGTCCCAGATTTAATTATATTAACTTTATTATCTGGTTTTGAATTATATTGATCATAGATAGAGTCTAGTTTCTAAGACAGGTGCTGTCTCATCAAACTGCAGCCTCTTCTTGCCTTTAAAGAAGCAATCCCAACTTATTTGCTTCACTATTGAAATTCCTGGACAATTAAAGTAGAGAGGTAGCACCTCTGAAAACCTGCACAGGGAGAGCCAGTTTGCCTCATTTAGGCACCTTCCTTTCTGAATTGCCTGTACAAACTCCCAAGTGCTCCAAAAAACCAGAACCGCCTGCCTAAGTGTGGAGCTCATCTCTAGTGGATGACTAGCAGAAATGACCATGATGTCCAGGTGCCCCTCTTCCACAAGAGTCCAGTAGCTAGAAGACTGGCTCAATAAGTGGGACACCTCAATTCTAGGGGAAGACTGAATCCCTGTTCTAGAAAACCAACCTCCTGATTAATTCATAAGTTACTGGATATACATTTAACTTCTCTCTAGAAATTCAGGTATGGGGAATTTAAGAATGCAAAAATTGTGGAACAAACTCTTTACAAAAATGAATGTATATACATTGTATAAGCAGGAGATAGCTCATGTCCTTGGGCCAGTCCAGGCAGGAGAAGCTGTGAAAAATTTGCTCTACACCACAGTCAGGGAGAATGGCCCTACTTGGAGTCTCTGGCAGAAAGCATCAGGGGAGACTCGAGGTCAGCCCCTAGAGTTTTGGAGTCGGGGATACAGAGGATCCAACTGAAAAAGAGATGTTGGCAGCATATGAAGGAGTTTGAGCTGCCTTGGAAGTGATTGGTACTGAAGCACAGCTTCTGCTGGCATCCCAACTGCTGGTGCCGGGCTGGACATTCAAAGAAAGAGTGCCCTCTACACATCATGCAATTGATGCCATGTGGAGTAAGTGGGTTGCATCAATCACACAACTGAAAACCCTATCACCCAGGAATCTTAGACATGATCATGGACTGGCCAGAAGTCAAAGACTGTGGAATAGCGCTGGAGGAGGAGTTGACACATGCTGAAGAGGCCCCACTATATGATAAACTACTGGAAAATTAGAAGCAATATGTCCTGTTGACTGATGGGTCCTGTCGTACTGTAGGAAAGCATCAGAGGTGTAAGGCTGCTGAATGGACTATACAACAAGTCACAGAAACTGCTAAAGGAGAAGATGAATTTGAGCCAATTTGCATAAGTTAAAGCCATCCAGCTAGCTTTAGACATTGCTGAGCAAGAAAACTGGCCAGTGCTCTATCTCTATACCGACTTTTGGATGATGGCAAACACCCCATGGGGGTGGTTGCAGCAGAGGAAGCAGAGCAACTGGCAGCACAGAGGCAAACTCATCTGGGCTGCCACATTGTGGCAAGATTTTGCTACCCAGGCAGAGAAGCTGGTTGTAAAAGTAGGTCACACAGATGCTCAACTACCCAAGAGTTGGGCAACTGAAGAATATCAACACAACCAACAGGTGGAGGTGGATCAGGCTGCTAAGACTGAAGTGGCTGAGATGGATTTGGAATGGCAATATAAGGGTGAATCAGAGGGCCCATGATGCCTCAGATCATCAAGGAAGAGATGCAATATACAGATGGACTTGTGACTGAGGGGTGGACTTGACCATGGACACTACTGCACAGGTTATCCATGAACGTGAAGTATGAACTGCAATCAAGTAAGCCAAGAGGTTAAAGCCTCTGTGGTATGGAAGATGACAGCTGAAATATAAATACGGGAAGGCCTGGCAGATTGACTATATCACACTCACACAAACATGCCAAGGCCAGTGCTATGTGCTTGCAACAGTGGAAGGAACCACCAGATGACCAGAAACATATCCTGTGCCCCATGCAATTGCCCAGAACACTATCCTGGGTCTTGAAAAGCAAGTCTTATGGCGACATGGCATCCCAGAAAGAATTGAGTCAGACAACAGGACTCATTTCCAAAACAACTTCATAGACACTTGGGCCAAAGAACATGGCATTGAGTGGGTATATCACAACCCCTATCATGCACCAGCCTCCACAAAAATCGAATGATACAATGGACTGTTAAAGACTACACTGAGAGCAGTGGGTGCTGGGACATTCAAACACTGGGATACACATTTCATAAAAGCCAGCTGGTTAGTCAACATTAGGGAATTTGCCAATCAATCTGGCTCTCCACAGTCAAAACTTTTACGTACTGTAGAAGGGGATAAAGTCCCTGTAGTGCACATAAGAAATATGTTGAGGAAGACGGTCTGGGTTAGTCCTGCCTTGGGCAAAGGCA
>NW_010336346.1:52466-62466 GCF_000700745.2 Antrostomus carolinensis | reverse complement strand
ATTATGTGGAGATAGTAAAAAAAAATAAAAAAAAAAAGTTGCATGATTTTTTTTTTTTTAAAGAGAAAACAAAAGTTAGTAACTATGTACAAATTACTCATGCTATTTGTAAGAAAATACTATCTATGTTGAGGTTGCAATTCTCAGTTAAGGCTCTTAAAAATGGATTTTTTTTGTATTTTGCATTTGATCAGCTTAGAGAAAACTTAAAACTAATTGCATGGCAGGTTATTAGCACTTTCTAAATAGTTCCTTCAAGTTGTTTCAAGTGGAAGACAGTCTTAAAATTTTGCTGTAAGCTTTCTTTCTGTAACAATAACCATAAGATAAAGTGGTACAAATAAAGCTTAGGACTGCAATGAGTCCAGTTCACCTGGGATGTTTTGGAACAGATGTGCAGGTATTCATCAAGTGAAAACTGTACAGCAAATCTCTCATAAATTGTGTCAAAACTACTACTATCCTAGAAGGGGGTAGTACTATAGAAGAGCCCTTGACAGGCTTGAGAAGTGGGTCTGTGTGAACCTCATAAAGTTCAACAAAGCCAAGTAAAAAGTTCTGGACATGGGTCAGGCCAATCCCAAGCACAAATACAGACTGGGCAGGGAATGGATTGAGAGCAGCCCTTGGGGAGAAGGACTTGGGGGTGCTGGTGGATAAGAAGCTCAACAGGAGCTGGCAATGGATGCTTGCAGCCCAGAAGGCCAACCATATCCTGGGCTGCATCAAGAGAAGCGTGGCCAGCAGGTCAAGGGAGCTGATTCTGCCCCTTTACCCTGCTCTCGTGAGACGCCATCTGGAGTACTGTCTCCAGCTCTGGGGCCCCCAACATAAGGATGCTGACCGATTGGAGCAAGTCCAGAGGAGGATCACCAACCAGGATGATCACAGGGCTGAAGCACCTCTCCTATGAAGACAGGCTGAGAGCTGGGTGTGTTAAGCCTGGAGAAGAAAAGGCCCTGGGAAGACCTTACAGTGGCCTTCGAGTACCTGAAGGGGGCCTACAGGAAGGCTGGGGAGGGTTTTTTTCACAAAGGCAGGTAGTGATAGAACAAGGGGAAATGGCTTTAAACCGAAAGAGGGGAGGTTTAGATTAGATATTAGGAAGAAGTTCTTCACTGTGAGGGTGGTCAGGCACGGGAACAGGTTGCCCAAGGAAGCTGTGGATGTCTCCTCCCTGGAAGTGTTTAAGGCCAGGCTGGGTGAGGCTTTGAGCAACCTGGTCTAGTGGAAGGTGTCCCTGCTGATGGCAGGGGGGTTGGAACTAGATGATCTTTCAGGTCCCTTCCAACCCTAACCAGTCTGTGATTCTGTAAGAACAAAGGTCAGTAGCAGCAAACAACCCCAAAGAAGTGCCTCGCTTGAGAATGGCTTAGTGACAGTGTCTAGAAATACTCTTATCCAATATTTCGCTTCCTGCATCCACATGCTATTCATATCTTATTCAATAACATGAAAGGCTTCTGTGTTTTCTATGCAACAAATATAGATGTTTTCTGGCTTCTTGGTAAATAACAACCCATTAAGAAAAAACTTGCAATTTCATTTTTCACTTTTGTGGTCCATTAACTGTAATAGCTTTTAATGTACTTTAAGCACTCTTGAGCCTCTTGGGCTGAGTGAAAAGATACACCAACAACCAGAGTGTCTAAAGGTTATTTTGGTGACACCAGCTTTCTCGAACCTTTCATTTAGTGGATCTTTATATTATTTGTCATAGGTTACAAATTTGACTACTATCTGTTTAGGGTTTCAGCAGCATTTAAAGCTCAAACCAAGATCAATTTCAGAATGTGCTAGATGATATATAAATACATAGCCTGAACTCGGTATCCTAAGGAATTAGAAACAAATATATTAAGATTTAATAGGTAACATTTAAGAAGTAAGAATGTAGACCTGAAATGTGTTAACTGTGAATATATTTACGTATAGATACCCGTCAAGGTCTGTTTATATTCTTCTTGTTACATTAAAATGCAATATTCAGTAAAATAAACATATTATGTAAGTATCTCAGTGTGTACATATGTATACAAAAATGAAAATGAACAGATAAAGTGTGTTTACACAAGCAGCTGAACAGCAGAACTGTGAATGAAAATTCCTTTGTAGGTCAACTAATAACAACTTTATTTTAAAAAAGGCTTTCACAAAGAACTAACTAAAATCGTAACACAGACTAAAACCAGAATTTAAGCAAAGGTCTGATGATTTGTCTGTGGTCTTTGCTAGAGGACAGCTCAGGTAGAAGAGACTCTTCGCTGATGCAGAAACTTCCTTTGAGTATTTCCTATTTATAAAAACATACTCATATATGTTTCCATATTTATTGAGGAGAATAAACATGCCTGATATATATTTACACTATATATATAATAAAATAATTTACTGCTGATAAAGCAGAATTAATATGTAACTATATAGGATGATATAATTATCATTCATTTCCTTTTTGATGCATGACTGTTAACAGGAAAATACAATTCTAACTATAACTCTTGAATATTTAAATAACTTTCCATTTTGCATTAAGGATATTTTGGAATTTTAATATTCTATTTTATAAGATATTAGCCAGAGGTCTAAGATTGCTCACTTTAGTACAGAGGGACATAAAATAAACACAGAAAGACTGGGGCTTTTTAATATGTGGATTGGATAAAGTTATACCTTAATTGCTGCTATCAGAGTAGGCTAGAATCAGTTACTGTTGATTATCTGAAAATTACTTAAGAAATTTCCATTAACATTAAAGGTAAAGGCTTTCCTGAAAGAAATAGTTTAGTTTCTTTTGTGAATATGGTGAATATTTTATATTTTGTTACAGATTACAGAAAACAGCATGCACATTTTCAACAAGAGAGTGTCCTTCCCATAACACCTCAAATAACATATTCAATTTAAAATGTAAGCATGACATTCAGGCTTCATTTGCTGTTGGTGTCAATCTAAAAAAATATAAATTGATGCAGACAGAAAATTCTAATCTGATGCCCTAGGGCCAGATCCAATAAAACATTTAGGTATCTAAATTTGGTGTTAAAGCAACTAACTCTTAGGTGTTTGTCCCCTAGAATGGAATCTTGGGCTGAAGTGAGCTGGTTCCTACATTGCTATATATTGCATAGGGTAGGTATTGCTAGGCAGGCAGCAGGTAGGGGGGGTGTTATGAGCAGCCACTGCCTCCAACATCCCTTAACGTTACCCAAGTAACGTACTTGAAACTGGAAGCTAAGGAAGCTAAAAAGTAGAACTATAGTCTGTCTAAAGTCAACATTAAATAATATGCAGCTATCTGGAGCTAGCAAATAGAGGAACTCTGGGAATAGGACTGAGCTATAAATTCCACCTTGCAGACCCCAGAGTCTGAGTCCTAACGGCAGACAATGGTAAAATATACTTCCCTCTTTTACACAAAGCACAGTGATTAGGGATATTGCCTAGGAAATATGTTGCAAGTTAAATTCTCTCTTCTGCCTACAAGGATGCTTAACTTTCAAGCCATTGATTATTTTGAACACTTCAGATCAATGAGCAAGGAGAGGATTGGGATTCAGCAGTCTAGTCCTTAGGTTCTCTGTAAGTTCCTCCTTCCTATGTTATTTTTAGGAACACAAATGTTTTTAGATGCTTTTACACGACACCTCTGAAGACCTGAACGAGTATTCAGACTCATAGAAAACATCAAAAATACACTTCTCGCAATTTCAGACTGTGAGATCTGTAAGACCTCAGATAACAGCTGAGTAGGATAAGTGACAAAATCTAGACCAAACTTTTTGAGTCATAGAAACTTTACCTGAAAAGATTCATAGCATTAATTTTACTGTAAAAACTGAATGGATCTTTTCTGATATGATTCCTATACTTCACATCAGCCCTTCTTGTGAAATCCGAGCAAATGTGCATCATCAAATAGTCCATAATTACAGGTTACAAAATTAAGATACTTGGTTTTGATGATGGCTGTCAAGTACGTGAACTAGCATGGTGTACTTGAACTTGCCTCCTTCTTCCCAGGAACATTTGCAATTCTACAGCCTGCCTTCAATAAATTTGGAAAATCTGCTATCCTCTAACAAGGAAAAAAATCCTGGAAACCTAGGGTAATTGACTTCTCCAGTTATACAGATAACAACATCTGGAGTTACGTATGAACGATGGGCTATAGTGCTCTGCAGTGTCTCCTGCAGTCCCCTCTAGTCCAGAGTAGGAACCTCGCTGGGCCACAACCTAACTCTTACCAAACTGAGTTTTCTTCTCATGGACCACAGGGAGTGGGTGGAACTTCAGATGTGTACACTGGGTTTTGCCCCAACATGAAGCTAGGATGTGGCCAAGTTAAACATCTGGAGCCAGCTGCTGGAAAATGCTCCTAACACCCACGATTTACACATGGTCTGAGAACAGAAACTCTTCTTGTTTCCCTGCAATAAATACTGACCAAGAGCTCGGTGCAAACTTTCCCTTAATAGGCAGCAAATCAAATCCACAGAACATAATTTGATTTTTGGTGGGACAGTGACAACCTGATTCCAATGGAAGCTGAGGTCACTCAAGGCTGCACACACCAAAACCTGAGAACAGATTTTGAACACAGTTTAAGGGCAAATAAAATAAAATAAAATAAATAATAATAATAATAAAAAAAAATCAAACAAGAGACTTACTGGTACTTTAAACCACCCCAGTAAAATAAACTCATTTTGTCAACAATGATAATTCTGGTTGAATTTTGAATAGCAATGCATATGATCTTCGAAAGACTGAATACCCTCAAACTGGTATTCAGTTTGCAAGTGGCAAAGGACTGTTTCTAAATATATTACACTATGTTGTGTGGACTAGGTGAATTAGCTCCTTTGTTTTATGTTTATAACAGATAAATTATATTTCCTCTCCTGTATCCAACTCATAGATCAGGTTAGACAAATGATTCACCTCTCTGACATACGCTGTCTTTTCAAAATCTGGTATGTTGATCAGTTGTCTCTGTTATAACTTTCCTCCTTTAAATTCTTTGTTTACTGTAAAGAATTTTTCCCACAGCTCAGATCATTTCAGAGATTTTGGGCCTTTTTGTTTTTTAAATGAAAAAGAAGAGAAAAGACAGAGCCTTCTTTACCAGGCAGGATTTCCCAGGTTCTCCCAGGTTCAATTGCAAGCCATTTTAATTTGAGTTGATAGATTTCTGCCAAAAAAAAGTGGCTTAGAAGAAAACACAATAATGTTTAAATGCTTCAGGATACTTACTCAGAACTTCTGTTTTCCTCTCTTTCATTTGAATCAGATGATGAAGGTGATGGGGTTTCAACAACAAGAGTACCACCACCTACATATGTTAGTTTGCATTTTTAAATATGATTGCATTCTGGTGCAGTGGTGAGCAACAGTTTGGAAATCTGATTGCAAGCTCACAGTGACAGAAGTAGATAACTACTATCCTCACAAATATATGTAAGTTAAACAACTTGTTTTAATACAGATTAGATTAGTATTAAAGTTACAAGATTGGTATGAGAGACATGATAAATGTAGTCATGACAGAAACCGATTTTTAATTTAGTATACCCGATCAATCTAGATAGCCCATGAATATTTACCATTAATTCAGTAGGCTGGAACAGAGGGAGGAAAAAAGAACAAAAATTAGAAAGTTTGACCTAAACAAGGACTGAGGAAAAAAAGAGAATTCTAAGCAGTTTTACTGAGAACAGACCTTGCAAAAAAAAAACCAAAACCCCGTGAACTGGCAACAGATTGGAGAATAAATTTGGGGTACCATTATAAAAAAGCCTTTAAAAAATCCAGATGACATGCAAAAATAGTAGCAATTCTTACTATGTACTTCTTTTTGCAGGATGCACCAGTCTGATTACACTTAAGCGAGTAACGTCAAAGGCTGAAATAAAATCACTTATGGAAATTCAAAACAAACCTATTTGATCACATCATACTTCACAGCAGGGATACAATTTGCAGGGGCTGAGTGAGGGCACAGTATAAGCTAAAACAGGTTGTGTGTGCAATGAACCAAACTAAATGGTTTATATAAAAGAAATGTTGTTTCCATTAATTTTTCTGGTAATCCTATTAAAAATGCCACCTGTCCAGAATAGAATTGTCCAGATTTTAATTCTTTTTCATATCTCAGTGTTCAAACACAAGACAGAGAATTATCATCTTATAGCTATTAAAATATGGCACAAAATGTCTTATTCCAAAACCTTCATTACTGCACCAGTTTTTCTGGCTTTTTTTCAAAGTCTGGCTATTATACCTTTTATTTTTCCTCTCATTGTGCTCAAAGAACTGATTTTTCTGATAAGTCCAAAGAATATTTTTTCCAAGGATATGTCACAGTTCTAGCCTCTCTTTAAACAAAAATGTTTCTGGTCTATAATACTTAATATTCACATATGTTCACATATATTAAGTAAATGTAACATGAAATGCACCTTTTAAAATTCTACCATCACTCCTCCAAAACCCCCTGTAACAACTCTGAACAGGAACTTAACTTTGAATACTAACAGAGATGAAATGGTGTCATAATCAGCATAAGTGCATGTGGACTATTCACCTAGATCAAACACTTTGGTCATATACTCAATTAAATTTAAATCCCATTATATAATGTGTACCGGCCTCATTTTATGCAATTCCCTAATTTAATGGCTTGGTATTAGCCTTTTTCCTTTTTGCACACATGGACTAATTTTCACAGTGCTCAGTCCCTTTCCGAAGTAGGTCATTGAAGTCAACTGGATGGAGACAGAAACTTAATTCCTAAACAGTGTTGTAGAAGGGTTAGCGACACAACAGTAATGTAAAACTGTTTTTCACTTATCCTTCTTTGTAATATTTATGAAATTCCTCCCTCATATAAATATTGTTCATTAATCTCAAGGACCACAAAGTAGAAGAATCAAGAAAGCTACAATCCTGTTGTAATTTAATTTGTGAAACAATAAAAAAGAAAAATAAAAAATCCCAATTACAAAAATAAAAATCACAATTCTAATAATACTATTTAGCTGTTGAGACAATACTTGTTTTACACTAAAACAACAGAATCATAACATTCATATTACCTTTCTCAATGTGTATTCTTTTTGTCTCATGTCCCACATCATGACCAGCCAGATCACCCTCCTTAGGTCCAGGCAGGACATTAGGTGACAAACCCATCAGCATTTGGTTCATAGATAGCCCGTTCTGATGGACAGCTGCTAGACACAAGTGCAGGTAGAAAGAAAATCAGCCTGCATAGTAACAATACACTTTTGTACTTATTTTATATAGTTTTCCTCTTAATTATACAAGAATTCTAACAATCACAATGTTACTTAATTAGAGCTATCAGTGTTCACACAGTGGGAGAATTTATTCCTGTTACTTCTAGCTTAAAATAACTCATTTTAAAAAGAAGAGTTCAGTGTCTTTGGACAAAGTTGGATATTTGAAAACATCTTATTGTTTATTTAACAAGAACTGTAATGCAAAATAAGCAAACCAGAAAAGAATAGAAGGTTCTGTATGAGATTCTTACTGATTTTTTTTTATTTTTTTTTTTGTTAATTGTAAAAGAGATCTTGTCTATTAGTGTTCCCAATATGCAGTCCCTAACTTCTTTAAATAAAACATTGTGGCCTTCCAGGTGATAAACACTGTTTTTCAAAATAGACTTTGCGGTAGCAGAATTGCTTATTTGCAGATAGGTTTAAAAGCTCTTTCTAACAGTTTTCAAATCGACCTTCATGAGTCTCAAACACACCTCAGAAACCCATATAAGGAGTTTATATTCCTATGCTTTTATCCTGAAAAATTGTATTTTCAAGAGACTTAGGTCATTTCCAATAACACATTTTTTCATATGTAACCTATATTTCTGTAGTGATCTTACTCTTGCTGGCACCACAAAAGCAAATGTACTTAAGAATCAAGTATGATGTTAAAAAATGAGATGAGAGGAAAGAGTTATTTTATAAATAAGTAAGTTACTGAAGTGATCCAGTATTTAAGGAACACTGTCATGTTCACATTGGAAGAAACAACGTCCAAAGGTCCCAATCCTCTCTGCTGGTAAGTAAGCAGTGTAAGCTGAATAGTACCATTTCTTTTTTTTTTTTTTTTAAGTGTAATTCCTTAGCAAAAACAGTAATTATCTCTCAATTTAATTTACTTTTTCTTTAGATAACAATGGAAAAGATCTTCAATGGTTGTAAAAAATATACTATTCAATTGATTAAAAAAAAATTAAAAACTCAGAGGTGTGAGGTTTTTTTCCAGAACTTTACTTAGGAACTCATAAGAAACTGGTGAAACAGATAGGTCACAGTACACAGGATGCCAGTGTAATCTGCACGCTGAATCGTCCAAGAGATAAGAAAACAGAATTCTGAGCTTGTCATGGTCAGGTCTTGTTTATTTTATTTCATAAGTCTTTTTTCATCACACAGTAATGAAAGATCTTTCACCTGAAGGTCAATAAAGAGTCAGCTTCCTGAGTCTGCAGAGAGCCTGAAAGGAAGCAGTCTAAAAGACACGAGCTGAATCTAATCAACATGACTATGTCTTTCATATAACTATTTCATGGTCTTCTATCTGCATGCCTTAAAAGCACAAAAACCTAGAACAGATTAATAATAAAAGGAATGGACAAGTGCATTACGAATTTAAGTAAAAAATCCATAAAATAATATTGTTTAAAAACATAATTTCCAGACTGTTGCACTGGAATATCACAGAATTCAGGGTCTTTGCCATGTAATTTACATCCTGTACATGGAGCCCTAATAAAAACGGTATCACTCTGAGACACCATGGTTTAATTTCACTCCACTCCTTGTGAGCTATGAGGTGATAATATTCTCTGTATCGTATTTCTCACCATTACAAATTTTTATATTTAAAAAATGTATAAAGTATGCACATTTTTTAATTGATTTAACCTAATTCTTCTCTTCACCAAGCAATTCTACCATGTAAAATGTTGCTTATGAAGTCAGATTCAATTTAGAAATCAAACCAGAGTAATCAGATTAAATAAAACTCAATTTCTTTAAAAAATGTTTACACTATATGTTCAGTTCTAAAACTAATCTAGCAAATTGCTTCCCGGCTGTAATTCTGTATTTCATAGCTCATATCTTTATGTTTAATATGACATGATGGCAGTTTATATCAGTACCCATTAATGTAGCATCAGATATTATGATATTGTAAACTGGGGAACATAATGCTGGGAGATGGTTATTGCAGCTGAACTTCCGAACATGATACATATGAGATCTATTTAAGACGAGGGCATTTTGATTAGAAAAACCAGCTGTACCTAATCAAATTTAAAGTGGTGACAAGGAGAAGAATGTAACCTACGGATTCTGTCTGAAGAGCTCTCGGTCCGCGCAGGAGAGCTGGACACACTGCTGCTTCGATGAGAGGATGGATGGCTGCCAGGTCTTCGGCCCTCTTCAAGAGAAGGAGCAGGAGAAGGGCTGTCTGGAACACGTTCCTAGACCCCACAAAAAATAATTGCAAAGAAAGGCAGTGTTAAACTAAACCTCTGTGGTTTCCAAACATAATTTCTCTGAACTGTAACTCCCTCCTAAATCACAAACTATTCTTTCCTCTGTGGAGGTATCCAGGATTTGCAGAGTATTCTCAAAGGAAACTTAGCAATTTTAGGACACTAGACCTTATGTTTTAGCATGCAATGTGAGTGCTGCTCATCCTGTCAGGGTTTTAAACTGCCTTCTGGACTACTTATAAAAATGAGGTTTCTATTTTACTTTTGTAAAAGCATGCTGTTGAATTGGAAATATACATGTTGTTTACTAGCTTATAGATTTTATCCTTACAGGATTAGGAATGATGTACTTTTCTAAATAAATAAAGATCAGACACTGTTGCTTTAGCTCATGCTCAGTTTTATTCCATATTTTAATTTCAAAGGGGCTTCCTGAGCAATGAGATTTTATGGAACGGCTATTTT
>NW_010336346.1:37519-52443 GCF_000700745.2 Antrostomus carolinensis | reverse complement strand
CTGAACCTATACCAGTAACATAGCTGATGAAAGTCCACAAGTTTGTTTATACTGTGGTGCAGAAATCTGGAATGAACCACATTTTTTCTAAGACTGGTTATCATCTTTGGCCACATCACTACTTCAAAATAGGGAAAAACACCTACTAATATTTTTCTGTCCAGGGGAAAACCTGGCATGGTATCCAGGAGGAGCTACAATGCTCGTTAAGATGTTCCTTCATTTTGAAAATTAGAGCATGAGGACAGTGATGGTTTGAAATGCACTTCTGCTATGTGAGAACTGTCACTAAGTAGCAGGTAGATATACTTGATATTTACACAGAACGCTGACAGAAACAATAAACAAAGGGAGCTGAGAGCAAAATCTTTCCAGAAAATTCTGTGTCTTTCCCTGCAGTTTTGTCTTTATTACTAATAGCTCCCAAGACTCTATGTCATTGCTAAAACAGGTGTGAGTTAGGCTGGTTTGGTCAAAGAGTGATAACAATAAGTAGTTCCTATAAGGGAATCTTCTGGGGGGGACTGAAAATGTTGAACTAGGAAACAATTGAAATGCTGCAAAAAAAAAAACAACCCCAAAACCCCCAAAAACCAACCCAGAAATCAAAACCAACAAACTGTATCCATTCAGCTGAAGGCTTTTGGTAATGAAATAATACAATTAGTATGTGTTTAATAACACATAGGAAATCTTGCTGGTGAAAATGCCTACAAGTTTTCCTGAAAAGAGCACGACATTCCTCACACAATAAAGTGCTTTTGCAGCAGTCATTATTTTTCATGCATAGTAGCTAGATGAATATTTATTTCTCTGAATGCATTCGTATGAAACTCAGTAGCATGACCATCTACAGTAATCAATAGAATTGTTCCAGGTAAGCTTCATAATAAATATTTGCTAAACCTGAGATTCTGATTGCAAAAGAATTCAGTGAGCCTGTTGATGGAGCACGAGAAGACCTTTCAGAGCAATGCTTCAAGACATTTAAGTGGATTCCACTTTTAAAGTCTTGGGATTTTAAGTCACAAACATTGATGAGGACAGTTTAACTACATCATAGCTCTAGGCTTATTATGACTTTGATTGTGTTTATATGTCCATGAACCGGGTATTCAAGAGGAGGATTATAATGCAGATGTTTTCAGAATGTAGAAGATTTATTTCTTCAGATTTAGGAGGATTTAAGCATTCATAGCGTACAGATTTGGTATAAATTAGAACATGGTATATTTAATCATTCATTTAATATATAATTTCACTGTTTGGCATACAATGTATTGTTCTTAGAAGGGTTTAATTAAAATGAAATCCAGTGAGCACATAAGATTTGAATACAGAGCTGCAGAGTAAATTAATTTATTTAAACAGCTTAATTTGTTTATCCTATTTATTTATGTATGCTTTTACAGCATGTATTATGAGATGCAGAGAGCAAAAGGAATGCACAGGACAACAAAATATAATTACTGCATAAACAAAACACATAATGAGTTTTATTCACATATAACATGACATAGCTGACAAACTCTATGAGAAAACTATATATACTGGCTTTATAAATTCATTTGTAAAATACCCTTTAACCCCAACAAAACATGGGATGGAATTACACAGAAATTGAAAATAAATTAATTTAATACCTCAACTCATTTTTTGTATTCTTGCTTCATAATTCTACAATCAATAATATAGTCCATAGTAATTTTTTATCTTTATAAAAACTAGCTGCAATAATAAATGGAAATGCTACTAATAATAAATTGAAAGACTCTGTAGCTCTACAAAGTCATAGTGATATGGTGCTGGAATATCAATATAAACTGTCTTCCTTACTAGAGATTTTGTGTAGAAAAGATGGATTTTGTCTGTGGTACAATATTAACTTTACATTTAGACTTCATTTTAAAATTTCTCAAAAAAGGAAATGTGCAAAAATGTGTTCAGAGCTGTTTTGTAAAATTTGCAAAATGCCACTTTTGTACAGGTCTACATGACACAGCAAAGAAACAGAATTTATTGCATTATAATCCTGGCAATAGAAATAATCTAGGATACTGTCCAGTATTTTTCCAAAACCTTGTCAGAAACAAAACCAGAACAAACTTAATTCCACTTAATTAAAGATATATCTAGAGAATCTGGTGTTGGCTTGTACTGTAAGGAGGCTCATTGTTTCCCAACAAATAAATAAACAAACAAAAAAAAAAAATCTGAGTGACTTTGCTTTTCTAAAATTAAGTATCAGGAAGAAACTGTGCAGGTTCCACTTTGAAATCAACACATTTGAATCTAAGTATCTAAATGCAGTTTTGACACATCAGCTAGAGATGAAACTTTAGGGACACCTGTATCTAGGATGCTACATGAAGGGGCTCACTTTGAAAGCTGTGTCCCATTTCAGTCAATTGAGATATAGACAATAGAGTCAATGGAGCCTTCTCCAAAACCAGATACCTACAGCTCAATTCAGCTGCTCACATTTGAGTCATTTGAGCCACTGAAGGGTTTTGCGATGTCCACATCAAGTTGACTGAAAGGACCCGCAAAAGATCTGCTGCCTTCTGGAGTGGCAGCAGGATGCTAAAACATTATCCCTGCGCTTACTGGTTGATGAGCTGAATCACTCCCAAAACTCTATTGACAATATTTACTAGAAAACAAGAAATACAGAATTATTTATCACTTGTAAAACATAACACTCACCAGCTACCTTTTTTTTCCCATTTTTTCTTCCCTATTTGTTTCTACAGGTACTCACAAGAAAAAAAGTAGTTTGAACAATTTAAGGCACATGTACCAATTTAACATACGGTCCACTAACTTTTCAAAACTGGTAAGACTTAATTAGGCATCAGAACTGGAGGTTATACTAAGCAATGGACAAAACACTCTCAAGGGCCGAACTTGTAGCATTTCTCATCTTGATGATTTTCACAATCTGATCCAAATAATGAATCCTAAGCATTTAAGAATCTGGCATTTAACTCCTCCAAAAATGCACCTACCATATATGAAACTTTCACTTTAGGGAGCTGCAATGCTCTTTCCTGTAGTTGTACTCCAGTGACACTGTAAGTTACACACTCTCAATATGAAGTTCATTTTATAAATAACAGAATTGTTCCTGTGACACTGGGCTTTATATATATATAAAAGATATAAAGATATATATATATATAGATAGATAGATAGATAGATAGATAGATATCTTTCCCTTGTAAAGAACAGATAAAATATTTTAACTGTCAGAGGTCTTAACTTACAAGATTGAAGTTGTCTCTAGAATTAGAAACCATTCCAATTTTGTTCCAGAATACCATGTATCATCCACAACATAACACTGTCTTAGTCTCTCCAAGTAAAACAGAAATGTCTTGATGCACTTACTAACATTTTTTACATTTTTCAAACAGCTCTTTGCATAGATGCAAAGACCACCCTTCAACTTCCCATTCCAAAAGTTTCTTTTAAGTAACTTCCTATTAATATTTACCTTAATATATCAGGAATGGTATTCAGAAGACTATAAATACTTTCTTCCCTATATCATATATGTCTTTCTATTCTTACCAGGTCACAGAGGTAGTTATTCAATATTAGCATTTTTTTTTTGGCTCTTTTCTTTCTGCTCCAGCAGCATGTTTTCATTGTTTGAAAAGTGCCTCATTACCAAAAGTCTTCCTCAAAAATACAGAAAAACATAAAGTTGATGGAGTTCAGCTATTGGTCCCTATATCACTATCAAAGAGAAGACATTTCAGGCAATATGTGTAAGATTAATCTTTCTGTTCCTAAGAAGATTGACAAGGATGTGATATCTTCTAGGTTCTCACCACCTCAGTCTTTCCACAAACGTTCTTTATTTGTTGTTGTTCCTGTTACTTAGTGACAAAATTCCAGAATCTTTCTGACAGTCCGAGTATGTCTATTTCCAATAACCAACCAGTTTTGCATGCACAGCCTCATCTCCTGCATATTTCTTTCCTATAGGTATTTTCAGTCTCAGCTTTTTCCTTTGTTCAAGTTTGCTTCTCCATAAGACTCATCTCTTGGGCTTAGTCATTCTTTAATTTTAGTCATGGACTGAGTTCTAGACACGCAACCAAGTACAGCTGTGAGGTATATTGCTTTTAAAACTATTCAGCTGTCTTGATGCTTTTTAGTGTTCCTTTAAGGGTATTTGTGCTTTAAGTTATTGAAGTGCCGGTGATAAAATAACTTATTTTCTGCATCATACTTTTCAGTAGTTAAGTAACTTTATACTGGGGAAAGGATACATTGCACACACTGTTTCATATATTATTAATTAAAAAACGAAACAAAACAAAACAAAACAAAACAAAAAACAAAAACAAAACAAAAAAACAAAACAAAACCAAACAAAAAAACCCCCCAGTATTCCAACTTTTCTGGGAAAGCACCTGGCTTCCAAGCCTTTTTGTGGTACAATTATAATAATCTCCTTCACAACAACGAAAACGCAGACTTCTTACTCTTCAATTCTACTGACCTATTTTGAACTTGTGTGAAAATTATTCCAGGAATGGCTTTCTTGTAAAATGGCATACTTATTTGACATTGTATTAGTTGAATGAGTGAAAGAAATTAATTACTTGGCTATCTTTTGGATTCCCTGAAAACAGGATATTTCTCTTTTACTGATGCATTTTTCCTTCAGCTTTAGTCTAAAATGCTATGAGACTCCAAATTAATGTTTAGTCCTAAGAATTACAAGATTAATTGGGTCAATAATTATTTCCTAACTTCCTCAGTCAGTACTATAAATGTGTGTTATGAAACTGATTGAATGCTATAAATTTTCATTTCTATTTCCTTATTTGCATACTATCACTAGCTTGCTAAAGATCTTGCTAACTTCCTACTGATGCACATCACCTTTCTCTCTTTGTTCTTAAAGACACACTTCTAATCCCAATCAAAATTTACAAGCTCAAACGTTTTGTGCTGTTAATTACACTACTATTTTAAATAGTGGGTCTATTTCTTACAAAGATCATAATCGATGATATTTGCATAATTTTTTTTTCTTTCTTTGTGAATAACTTGAACTTATTTATCCTTTGGGCCAATTTAATTTGATTTGTGTTTTACTTTTAGTTCTGCAATTTTTCATTGATTCTACCTTGCTGTTCCCATCACAAGAATACTGATAACTGATAGTATAAAATGTTGAAAGAGATCAACAGATAAAAAGACTTGATTTTTATTGTTTTGCTTGATTTTTATTGCCCTGTTTACTATAGGATTATTAGGAATATCAGCAGCAGTTAACTGACAGGAAGTCCAAACAGGAGACAGTACATAATCCTTTAACTGTACTTAAGCAAAAACAGAGAACCAAATTCTTTGAAATCATGGCAGTACATAAAGTACAGTGACCTAGCCAGGAAGTGAGTTTCACAGGACTGGATCATTACAGAGATTAAAAACAAGCAAGTAAAAAAGCAAATGAACAAAAGTAGATGCCTATCAATACCAAACTAGAGTACCATTTAAGGTGTTGAGAGTTTGGAATCATGATGAAGCAGGAGCATTCCTGGAAGTGCAACAGAGCCTCATAGTACAGAATTCTGGATTTTGTGGATTCTCATAAAAATGTCCTGACAAATATTTTGGATCTGCTTCTTTATTTTATGTGTATCCTTTCAACTGATTTTATAAATTATATTTTGCCTTCTAAATGAATATTTGGTCTCACAAGCAAAATAGCCTTCTAAGGTATACAAAAACCCACATGCAAATGCAAACATATAGACATGCAAATAACTGTTCAAATAGAATTGGTAATTTTGTATTGGCAAGTTGGACACACCTTTCATGCTTTTTTCTTGTTTTTCTCTCCTCTTTTGAAAATCTAGTATTGCTTGAAACCATTCAGGCTTAAGAAGCACCACTAGGAATTTACCCCTCAAAATCAATCCAAAATGTACATCCAACCAGACACTAAGAATTCATCTGACTAAATTTTGTTGTCTATAGTACAAATGTCTACATCTGAGCTAGTCACCCCAGGCTCATTTTTTACCCATACATTCATGTTTCCAAGGTACAACTCACCTCACTCTAAAGTAGCTATCTGAAATAAGTCCAAAGAATTACGCCCTAAAAGACAGCCTCATGGCCATTTTGCATCAAATTAATCTTACACCACATACATAGTTCCCTGTTACACATGTGAATATGCAAATTGCTAAACAGAAAAATTTGCACTACCTACTCTGTGTCATGTGTTATCCGTAGATATCTATTTTACATGACACAAATTAATTCATATAAGCATATGGATGCTATTAGCTTCAAACTCAGAAATATGCATGTTAAAACTAATAACAGGATCCTATATTATTAAAAAAATATATTATTCCACGTTACAACCGAACACATATACAGTAACCATCCTCTAAGATCATTTAAAAAAAACCTGTGTTAAAATAAATAAACTTAATCACATAGGTAAAACTAATTAATGAGACAGAACACAGTGTCCTCTGATATAAGGATGATTAAGCCATAAGAAAGGAGTTCACTACACTTTGACCTAAGACCATCTCATGCTAACAGAAGAAACAGAAGTAAGTGTGCATATTTAAATTAACATAAATAAATAAATAAATAAATAAATGGTTACTCTGACTAACCTGGAGATTTTCTGTCATGTGCAAGTTCATACAAATAGTTTTAAGATATCATATTTTCTGCAATCATGATAAAAAGAAAAGTAAATACTAATTTAGCTTATAATATAGTTTAAACTGCCCAGAGAGGTTGTGGAGTGTCCATCTCTGGAGATGTTCAAAACCCTTCTGGATGCAGTCCTGTGCAATCTGCTGTAGGGAACCTGCTTTAGCAGGGGGGGCTGGACTAGATGATCTCCTGAGGTGCCTTCCAACCCCTACCATTCTGTGATTCTATGAAACTTTATAGGTATATCATCATTTTCATGTTTGCTTTCCCAATATATAAAAGTAGATGGTTTAAGAGTTGATAAATAGTCTTATTTTTATTCTAGAATATTTATTATTACTTTCTACTGTTCAAAAGTTTTATAGTAAATCAAATTTCTCTTTATACAAAGAAAAAAACTTTATTTTACTTCATGTATCAGATAATAAGGAAATGAAAGTAGCTTCACTCCTCATGCACTTGTGTATAGTATATTTTTCTATGTATTTAATAAAAATGCTTTAAAGTAATGTCAAAATTTCTATTCTGAATGCACAAATGTCTCTAGAAGTAATAGGTTACTTGAAAAGTCAGGCGTTTTTCCGGTTAGGGATCCAAAAAGGACATTTCTGCCAAGCTGGGATATAATTAATTTTGTTCTCATTTCTTTTCTGTAAAATGGGTTCAGCATTCCCAGCTTCATAGGAATGGTGAAAATATGTATCTACCACTGTTTGCATAATACTTTTCTTGTAAGGCAGAGAAGTATCCACAGAAAACTTTTGCATTCAACACAGGATTATGATAACACAAGTTAAGTACGACTGGGTTCAAATACAGAATAACTAACCATTCACTGAATGAGGTAGGAGTGGAAAAACAAAGTATGTGACGGCAAAATTTAAATTGCACCAGACTATATGGATGGAATAGTGTCACATTAAGGTTGTAGAGGTGTTCTAGTATTTCCTGATGTTAGTCTCATGTCTTTCAAAATTCAGTGATGTTCCTTTAACACAGGCTTTGAATGTAATTTTACTCAATGCATGAAGACAGGTACATCTAAGGACTTCACAGTAACTGATGCATTGACAGTTCTGGCAGTTTTCTCAGGTTCATAGTACAGGAAAATTCTACTTCATTGGTAATAGCAGAAAGTAGAAGGGTTTTCTAACCAGGATGTCTAATTGTACTTTCAAGGTGCTTCCTAGGGCCCCTGTGTCTTCAGGATGGGGTGCCAGCCAAGTTTCAGAAGGACTTTATCTAATCCTATAAAAAAAGTTGCCATTTCTGTAACTGGAAAATAACTTATCAGTAAACTCTTCTACACTGAAATATCTTATGATGGCCAGTATCTTTCGGTATTAAAAGTCTGCACTGAACTCTAAGCTGCTCACACAGCAGCTACAGAAGACAAGCTGAAGATTCTGCAGTCTTTTTGCTGCCCAACCCCTCCATGAAATGAACTTCCTCATTTTCCTCTTAGAGTCCCCTTCTTCAGGTCTACTCTCTGAACTTGCGCACCACGACTCTGATATGAGACATTGAAATGTACTCTGTTCCACCATTTTTGTACAGCAGTGTCATATTTCTTCTCTTTGCTATTATTTGGACTTTCTGGCAACACTTTCAGGTGAAAAATATAGGAACATTAAATTACAACAATAGGAACACACACATATCGCCAATGAAAAATGAAAAAGTGAATGAACGTTAAAATTTCATGTCAGAACAGGCCTATAAACCAAGCTATTTTTGGTAAAAATCTGTCAGCAGGTACAATGGTTAAAAGAATTAATACTAAATTTCTGCTACTGGATAACAGGAAGACATAATTTTATAAAAAAGTATAATGCAACCAGTGCTGTGATATATTTAGAGAACTATCAAAATTTAGTCTCATGTTCTTAACATGCAGTGGCAAACTACTGTGCCACTGGTCATTTTTTCAGCCAGGGGTATTGGTTCCTCCTGTTTTATTCTTAATTCTTATTAATATTGGTAACATTACACGGATAAAATGCAATTTTTGATTCTGGTATGCTGCTCTGTTCTAACTATTGCAATGTAGAATTATTTCAATTTGCTATTACTATGAGGTATGTCCTTTATATTTTCATATATCTTTCTGATGAGCAAAAAAAATTGATGTAATGAAACTGCTAACAAGCTGAGCCTTAGAAACCATGGGCAGGTGATGAAAGCCACCTCATGTCTAAAGCATCCCCAGGTCACAGCTGTCACACTCACTGCAATTCATTGCTGTCACAATCTGTCCCTGCTTGTTGTTGCTCTCCTCTTATTCATCCAACTCATATATCTAAACATTCCATTACAAAAAGACATCTACTGTTTGTCTCATGTTGGAAAGGGCACAACACTCTTCTGAAATATAATTCTGAAGATTTCAGAGCTCAGAGTTCACTGCCAAAGCGAAGGTGTTGCTTTGAAAGGCTTCCCTTGTAATTTTGTCTTTGTCTCATCTCCCTGAACATAGCAGGATGAACTGTTTGGTTAGTACATGATCTCAGCTTTATTCCAACTTCTTATCATGAAGAAATGACATATTGTCCAGAAACAGAAAGGCATTTGAAGCTTTGTGAGTTTAAAGATAACATCATGAACTGTGAACTCAGTGAATTGGAAGGAAAGGTCAGCAAGTCATCTACTGTGGCACTGTTCACAAAGTTAATTCTTCTATCCAATGAACCAGGTTGTTTATAATCTGAAGACTCAGATTTGCTAAAATACAATTTTGTTGTTTGCTACTTAATTAGATAAGGTTACTATTGAATTACTTTTCAGAGTAGAAATTTCTCATAGGTCTTCTAACTTTCAAGTAGAGTTGAAAACACCTTGTACTCTAATTTCAAATCTACACTGTCATTTCAGGTTACAACTATGATTGTTGTAACAAGATGAGTGATTCACAAACATTTCAAATCAGCTTGTGGAAACACTGGTACTGAGGAAAAATATTTAAGTAAAATTGGGGTTAAAAGCATGAGCTGGAAGATAATGAAAACAAAAGCAAAAAGTCTAAAAATGTACCAGTAAAAGAAAGGAAGATATGATTCTAATAACAAACAGTTTTGTGACAGAGAACAACTGCACTATTTATCCTTTCCCGTAAAAATAAAGAAAAAAGGAGGTTTGAACTTCTCACATCTATTCTCCAAGGTATTTATTTTGATTGCAGTATAAGTTATTATTCATAAACTTTATATTGCCAGTGCAAGGTTCAAAAAGTATGCTGATTAGAGAGTTTCCTGATCAACTACTCAGTGCATATAATTCAGTGGACACTGAAATCACAGCCTCTGACTATGCCTAGTAAGGAACAGGTAAATTGCCAGTGACATTACGTCCATGCTCGTGGGAAGAAAATCCCCTTAACAATGACCTCATGCTTTTATGTTACTGGGGTTTATGTTTCAATCCTGTCAAGTATAAAAAATAGGAACATAATTACGTGTCCATGCTATCTCTATCCATATGACCATGTTCGTCTGCCATAGACAAAAACACAGGACATAAATCCAGACATATGTTGTATCACAAAGGGGCTGAAGGAAAGAGTAGGGAAGTCCGCAAGAGTAAGTTCCTTAGCCCTTACAGTATTACTGGACTATGTGCAGTAAACTCTTACATTTAAAAGTGAGTTTTGGATGGCAGATTAACACCTGTGTTCATGTATTTACCTGTAGTACAAACACGTGAGCAACATGTCATAAGCCTTGACTGAAGAAGTCACAGCAGCACTTAGGTAGTGTCTCCATCAGGTTCTACGTAAATGGCCTAAAACTCTAGCTCAATTGTGCAAACTTTAAAAAATGTGTATTTCACCCTTGAGTGAGCACACTTTTCTAAACAGAACTTAGGTTAATTTGGCAATTTAAAAACACTCTATTGTAAATCCATATCTTTTTAATTTATGGTTATGTGCAAACCAGATGGGAACACAATACCTGGTTTGTTAAATAACTTGCACAAGATGTTATGCCAGGAGCTGCACAAAAGTTGGCAGCTATGATGAAGATTTTATTGAACTGAATATGGGGTAGTTAAATTTTCAGAAATGACAGAGATAAATAGTGCAGATTATTAATAGAAACAAATGCTTAAATAGGCTTTTTTTTTTTTTTTTAATTCTTTTTCAGTTACAAAGTGCTGCTAAAATGTTTCAAACAGAGAACCAAAACTGCTAGGTACTTTCAAAATCTTCACCTAGATTATACTGAAACTATCTTTCCAACTAGATACACTACAAGAATGAACTTGTTAAGAAGTAAAAGAACTCTGGAATAAGTAAAATTTTTTGATAAGGCACTGCCTATGGTTAAAATAATATATGAAGCTACATGAAGTCAGTCTCCCTTTCAGATTCCAATACTTTTAAATCTACTCAACAGGTTTAGATCAGATGAGACACAAGTACTTAGTTAAGTGCTTCCTGGGTACAGCAATGTTCCCCTAATGGGGTGAGATCTGTAAACACACCAGGACTTGTTTTCCACCAAAGGAAAAGTTTTTTACATAGCCCAGGAGCTATGTTGTATTCCAAATGTACCTGATTTTGGTAACTGGAGACAAAGATCAGGGCTCACATCGGGGTATGCTCCAACAGATATATTTAAATGTAGGCAACAGTAACTTAGGCAACTTTAATAGCTAGAACTAGCTTGTAAATCAAGCTAGAAGTCAGCTTGTCAAAGTTTAGAAACCAAAGGTTACCTATGCTTCTGAAGGTCAAATTTTTTTTTACAGATGAAATCACATAGCTCACAGAAAATGAAAGACAGGAAAACAGTAGGAAAAATAGTGAAAACAAAGTTTTGTTGCCATAGTTATCCATATTTGTCAGGTGTCATTTAGCATGTGCTCCATCCCAATCTTCATTTTTTTAGTAATACCAGTGGTCGCTGTTTCAATTAAGAAAATAAATTCAGAAGGAAATAGAGCACTATGTATGTTACATCAAGAACTTCAAAACTTTTGCAACTCTTGATCGAAGGTACAAGAGATTTACCTATTTTTTGTCAAAGGAATTACATTAATGGACACATTTCCAGTGTTGCCCTAAAATATCAAATAGTCTTCCTTCATGTGTGCATTTCTAACATGAATGTTACATAAAAGGATAAAAGTTTGTGTACTTTCTATAGTTCATTTATTAGAACTAAAGGATAACAGGTAAAATGTAGATATCTGAATAAATATCAAAACTAATTATAAATGTCTAGTGGTAAGGGAGAAATGTCTTTATAATGAAAACAGATCGTCTTCAGTCAGAAGGAGAGAAGACTCCATGCCTCTGCTAAATACCTCTATAATCAGATTAATTTAGTTACAGGCAGCAAAGAAAACCTAAAATGTGTAGACAATTTCAGATATTTTTGAGATATCTCTACAATGCTATAATTCTGGCCTGTAGATTCCTGGGTCTGTTCTGTGCAACTTCATTCCATTTCGTTCTGGGATTTGGCAATTTAGTTTCTGCAGAGGCAAAGTATCAAGCCTTTCAGCCTTCTTCAGATAATTTGCAGCTTTTCAGTTCAAATGCTTAGATTTAAAAGTTGGAAGAATGGTCCCTTCTAATTTAAGAAAGGAGTAATTTCTTCCTTGATATTTTGAGGAATGTTGCCATCAGATTAGAGACTATGAAATGTGAGAAATCAGAAAGCTGTGTATTCTGTATCAAAATGCTTCAACTTGAGCACTCTTTTAATATTGCTTTAGAGAGAAGGAGGAGAACTGAGAAGATAATGCTGGCCATCAGCAGCCTACTGTGTTCCCAGAGGCAGAACAGTTGGGTTTCTCATATATATTGACTTTATGACTTACCTCATAAGATCTGAAACCTACCCACCTTTATAATGTTTATTATAGTTGTGAGTAGATTTATTTTTTTCTTTTCAATATAGTTACCTTAATAACAGATGTCTCAACTCTGGATGGAGGACTCTGCACTTGTGCTGCTGCCGCCATGTTGGCGATGGTACTAAGGTGATTCATCTGGCTCATTGCCATCGTGACAGATGCTGGAGGTAGGCTCACGGGAATTAGCGGGTGGGGCATCATCATAAAAGGAAGTTCCAGTCCTGGGGGAGGAAAAAAAAAAAAAGGGAAATAGGTTTATGCTCCTTTTTAAAACACTGTCTTTTTTCTTCCTGATGGTCAGTATTCAAGTGATGGGTGACAAGATGGTTCACATTGCAGGACAAAGCAGCTATGTGTCAGTTCTCTCCTGGGATATACATGGGTAAATCACCAGCAACTATGGAGGGTTTCTAGCCACAAGGAGAGGCTATTAGACCTCTTACAGTTTGTTCATATCAGTGTAATGTATGGTATCATTGCTAAGCGATGGCTGTTTATTATCTTTTTAAATATCTGCTGTAAGGTGCCTTAGCAATGCACTATTATGCCACTGATGCACAGGTTAGCAGTTATTTTAAGTATCAATTTTATTGCAGACGTATTTGTTCTTTATTGTCTCCACTTCCCCTGCTTAATACTTTAAAGGAAGTATTCCAATATTCCCCACATCTTTGATTTTTCATCGCCTATTTATATAAACACAAAATAAAGACAGGAACTGGAAAACTGCTTATGTTAGTGCTGAAAGATGTCAACCCGTACCATTTGGCAGAAGATGGTTCTGTTGAAGAGGGTTGAGAGGATGGCTAACTGGAACATTATGCTGTCCAGGCAAGTTGGGGTGGTTAACAGAGGTCTGTGATCCTTGGGTGGGGGGAGACTGAAGTTTTTCTTTATCCCAAGAACCATCACTGCTGCCTGTGGGGAATGAATATATATTATTTGGATGAAGGAAGACTCCAAATTTGCAATGTCTGAATTTGCAAGTTAGGCCAGCAATCTAACCTTTTTTGCAAGTGGCATTTTTAAATTTTATTCTTTATTTTTAATAGTTGGGTTGGGGGATGGACTTTTGTTTGGATTTTTTTGCCCATCTTCTGAAAAGGATAGTTAAGGACAACTTTTTTGAGCTGGAACACAAATCTAAAAGTATTGCTAGTTGTGCTCATTCACATGGAGTTTGTGTTTGACGGATTTGACACATACTTTTGCCATTCTTAGCAAGTAAAACTATATTTGGCATTTGTTTTATACATGAGATAATATTTTTGCCTGCAAAATGTCTAAAAAGTAATATTGGTTGTTATGTCAATTAAAATTTAAACTACATTCATATTTCTTCTTGTATTTGTGAATAACTAAACATTATATGAAGTAACTAAAAATTTAATTTATTGAGGGCACCAACATGCATATGTATGTGCTTGGCTGATGATTCTATTTTGTAAATTCAATTTTTATTTCATGTTATTTTTTAAAATGTAAGAGATTATTAATCAATTCCTGCAGTCTTCTGGTACTGGAATGGACTAACAGCTAGAAAGAATGTGGACGCATAAGTCTTGAGATGAGCAGTAATTCATCCATTTGAGAAATACCCTTTTTCACTATTGCAAACCTCCTTATATAAAAATACCCACAGAAATAAGTAGAAGGATACAATTAAAAGACAATACTAAAAATTAATGTAACATTATTGATTTGTACATTTAGATATAATGAAAAGTTTAAAATCTTCCAATCTGGCGACTTACGTTATTCATAGTGCATATTCATATATAGTGCTAAGACTGAGTACGTGTGTGTTTATGCTAAGTAACCTATACACTCATTGTATTAGTTTATTTACCATATACAATCAATAAACAATGTTTGAATATATTAATAAATATGTATATATGCATGCATTCTCAGCAGTATTAACATACACATCAGCAATATATGATTGCTTCCTTTTTCATATAGAGCACCATTTCACCCTCCTGACTTTGAAAGGTTCTACTATTTTAATGGAAATTTCTCTTGATAAGGACTTTAGGATAACATCAGCCGAGACTTATTTAATCTATACTCAATTTCTATTTAGCATTAGGGATTACAGCAAAGTGCATATTTCTGAATGTTTTTCTATATACATCTTACTACTTAATGAACAACAGGGCCTAAAAAACAACAGGACTAATAGCAGCTCCTCCTTACTTCAGTAGGAACAGGATTAGGACATTACTCTTGACATTTTTTAACATCGTTTTCATGAGACGACAAAAGCACAAAAGTTGGTAGAATTCCAATTTAATTTCTCTAGATCTATTAAAAACCTGATTGTAAAAGCTGTACAACATAGTTTATAATGACAA
>NW_010336346.1:7964-37492 GCF_000700745.2 Antrostomus carolinensis | reverse complement strand
AGTTACTTCATGAAGACAGTTAAGGCTCAATATAAATTCTAACTCATTAGCTCGATACTGTCTCAGTCCCAGTGTAAATTGTTCAGAAGTAGGTAATGAAAATTCAGTCCAAACTCTCTCGCAATCAAACAAAGCAATTTTATGAAACAATGAAAAGAATCAATTATATGAGATACTTTTATTATTTTACAAGAAATTGTTGTAACCTTTATGCGGTACACATAGTTGAGCTGGTTAATACATGATTTGAATCTCATCACCTCTGATAAGTGAACGTGTTTTCTTTTATTTAGAGAAATTAGAGACTCTCAAAAACCCAGGAACCTACTTTCAAACAAATATGTAACTGAAGGAGCTAAATCTTAGCTGGAAAAATATTTTTTTCCTTCTGATTTTCTTTTCTCCAATTTTCTACTTTTTGCCACTGTGACATATACATTTCATTAATTTTAAATGTTACTCCATTAAAAAATATGACACTGGAAATAAGAGTTGAACACAAAAAGTAAGTTAATCTCATTTATATTTAGACACAATGTAGGTGTTGATGCAGATTCAATAGAAGAAAACAGGTAGTTCCAAATGGTCATTCATCCTGTCTTAGGGCATATGTCCATAAAATAATAAAGCTGGTTTTATGGTACTTAGGGCTTTATTAAAAAACAGCCACCAAAAACCTGACTACACAATGTCAAATCCTAAGCAGGGACAAGCTCAATCTTGATTTTTGCATCCATTAAGAAAAGTCAAAGAGAGAATTCTGTTCTGGCTGATCTTGTAGTGGAGCACACACTGCTTGTCCACCTTGCTCTAGTTTCATGCTGGATGTGGTACTGTCTGTCCTGCTGTGGCCAACATGAAGGCAGCAAAGGCCCTCCACGTTGGCTAGTTCAGCACAAGCCTGACTGCACGGCGATTTGGATGAAGTCAGCACTGCCTGGTGATCAGGAAATGCCCAAATGAAATGAAGAGGGAAAGACCACAAGAGACAAATGGAATGAATGGCCTCTGGCCATGCCTTCATCTGTGCAGTAACTGCAGAAGAAGACTTTACAAATGGTTTAGACCTGAGATGGCTTAAGTAAGATTAATCTAGGCTTGGTTTTGTAGGTACAAACTCTCCCACCTTCCCCATCCACTGAAAATTCATTTTTGGACTATTTTTTTGTTGTTGTTCTTTATAAAAAAACAAAGATAGAAAAGGCTATGATTCTAAAACGTATTTCAGACTTGGAGCAATATTCTCTAATTTACATGTAAATAGTATTCTTAACAAGGTCACCATTTTACAAATTCTTTACGCTTATTGTTTTGCGCTTTCCCATCAAAACATGACATCCATATGTCATATATATAGGAATCAATATAATACATTAATATATTAGTAATTATATTAATATTTGTTAATATTATAAGCAAGAAAGAATTTTGCATTCCCAGTAATAAGATATTTTCCCTATTTATTAGCAAAATCTTCTACAGTACAGTTAATTTCATGTTACATACTGATGTTCGATATGTAGATGGAGTCAATTCTCCTGTGACTCTTCTTAACCTGGTCACAGAATTTCACATGGTCAGTCATAGATTGCCAATTACAGAACTGCTTATGCAGCTCAGAAATTAGAGCTGTTCTAAATCAGTACTCCCTTCTGCCTCAAAATTAGTGTCTATTGTTTTAGAGTGATATCAAACCCAATAATAAATTGGAAGAGAGAAGACAAGCTTCAGAAAGCGAAGTATTGAGGCTAGTGTTTAGTCAGTGACAGATTCTTTAATACTTGTAGTCTGGCATCGTCTGTCAATATTTGTTTACAAGGAAAATGATTCATAGACTGAATCCAATCCGTAACATTAGAAACCACTTTCAAACTATAGGCTGTTGCACTCCTGAACACGTTAAGTGGACAGACACAGATACAAATAGTCTTGGCCATTTGCTGTGTTTTTCTTACGTTAGTTAAGCGGAACAATTTTTCTCTTAGAGGAAACAGTTATTTTCATTAATGTCAAAGCAAAATAAGTGTTATTCCTTAGACACTACCCACCATCTGAACAACTAAGTGCAAGCTACCAGCTCTGTCACTTTTTCCAGTTGATTTTGATTTAATGCATACAGTGGTTTCAAAGAGTATTAAAAATCTGTTGCCTTCTTCCTCTTCACTTGTTGCCCTGCTGGAGGCTTATGTTTTTCCAGTTTCCATCAGTGGTTGTCAAGTCTTTGTAATAGGATTAAAAGCTTGGACACCTGATATCCCTGGGTGCTGCAGTTCACCCTCATAAAAGCTGTTTGCTTTAAATTGAGAGAAAATCAGGTTTTAGTGGCATAATTAATTAAATTATGCAAAGTGTTCCAGATTCAGCATAACACTTTCTGAAGCAGCAATTGGAAGCTCTATATTGCATTCCAACTGCATTTCAATTGATGCTGCACTAGGCTGACCATAGAGCAGCATTTTCAAGGCTTTCAAGCACAAGGGATCTAATTTTGAAATGCAGATGCTTAATGTTGAGTGTTCAAACCCCATACATGTGCACTTGAATAGGCAATTTGGTAGCCAACTACATATTTCATGTGCTATAGTGCTAATACAAGCACTCAAAAATTTGAAATTGAGGTTCCAAATATAACTGGATGTGTTTAAAAACTGGGCTCAAGACTGTCTCACATTTACTCATCATAGACAACCTGATGGAAGAAAAATGACAATACATTTTCATAATTTGAAAGACTGACTATAGAATTCAGTGTTTTCCCCCTCACCAACATTTCAGCACAGATTTTCCATAATGTGAGCTACCTTCTCCCATAATCAGCGGTTACACAACAAACCATTATTTGTACACTGAAGTGGTTCTGTAAAAGCCTGATGCCTGGATTATTTGTATTCATTAGCAGCACAATTAGGTAGCTAAGGATGGTAATAAATGAAAACAATTCTGGACTGGAAGGTAATACAGCCAAGAAAAAGAAAATTAAGCAGAAAACTAGACTGTACAATATCAACCTTGCAAACAAACTTTGATCTCAATGAACCAGATTCATTTTTACAATCAGATTTCTTATTTGCTTACTCCTTTTCCTTTCTCATTCTGTCCCCATTAGGATTCAGCTTGCTTAAATTTTGGTTCCTAAAATGTGAGCTGAGCAGTTCAGTTCCCTGAGCAGTTCAGTTCCCATGAAAGTCAACACGAATTTAGCCAACAGGCTCTGGAGAACTGCTGAGCTCCCTCTGTGGGAGACAGACCTATCTTTGGTCAGATTAATCTGAATCTCCTGGTTCCAGGGACTACAGTCCAAATTTAACTCAATTGCCTAAGCACATACTACCTGAGATGGCCAAAACAGAATTTGAGACATGTCTCACAGGGTTGGTGACTGCAACACAGCACCTGCAGGAGACCCCATGGCTATATGGAAATGGAGATCAGGCAGGACACTTGAGGGTATCTAAGATAGTAGTAGATACATACCTATGTCTAGGCAACTAAAACAAACCTTTCTTGATTATAGGTGGATTTTAGAAATCAAAATTAGGTTGTCTGCCAGGTCCTCAGGTCTTCCTCTTCCTTTCATGTGGAAAAACTAGGTATTTTATGGCACCTCAGAGAACATTTCAAGCCCGTCTTTAGGCAATCAAATCCCAGCCCTGGGTCAGGAATAGTTTCAGGTACTATTACATACACAAGCAATATCACATGGCAAAAACACAAAAGAGAGCCTGAACTCCTACTAACAACCCAAACCACTACTTTCTTTTTTTCTTTTTGTGTACTACTGATCTTCTTTCAGTCCCCTTAATCTTACTGTTATCTTTTGTGTTTGCTGAAACAATTTGTATCTCAGCAACAATTACCAAACAAAGCATCAGTATCAGCTGTGTTGGCTCATTTTTCTGAAGTGGACTATTCACTATCTAGGCTATTTATGTCCACTGGAAAATATGCACAATAGGTGCATTAGAAGTTGGTAACATTAGCAGCCTGACAGTGAGGAAACCTCTTCAAATCAAATCCTGCTGCTTTATACTCTGAATTACTATAAATTTCTGATTCCATTTTTGTATAATTCAGTTTCCTGAAATCAGCTGTAGTATTTACCTGCAATATGAGTGTTGTGAGATTGTATAAAGGACAGACATCTACAGATAAAGGCACTTTTATAACACTTCTATGTTACTTCTGTATCATTAAAAGCAAAAACACCTTTCCAACATGTAAACAGTATCTGTCTCATATAAAAACAAAGTATTATTACCTTTTCTGAGATCACAGAGTGATCAGGAAAGCAAGTTCCCCAAGACTTCTCTGGAACACTTTGTGTTCTGCTTTAGAATATTTTTTTCCCCTCACCCCCTCACAAAGCTTTGCCTTGTTTTTTTTACGGTTATATAATCATGCTTATGCTCTTAAATAGACCATAAGAAATGTGGCCTGATAACTGAAAAAAATTATAATTTTCTCTAACATAGTAGGTTTATGGATCTGGTATTTGTAGTTCTGCTTTTATCATGATGGAGCATAAAAAGGTGTAGCAGCAAATTCTGAAAAAAAAAAAAGAAAAAAAGAAAAAAAAAGAAAAAAAAAGAAAAAAGGACTATTCTTTGCCAAACATTTTCCCACAGAAATATATAAAGGAGAAGCCAAGAGAATCTTTGAAATCACATATAGATTCTTCTTTGCAGACAACAGTAACAATCTGAAAAACAGGTTCTAGCCTCAATCATGTCAACTGCTCATTCACTGTCTTAATTTTATTGCATAGGTTTTTCCTTGGCAATGGCAGAGAAATAATAACTCCACTTTGCACTGTAAGTCAGATTTGTACCCACTTTACTCATCCTTTGTGTATTTATGTTCTGAATAATAAAAACTGTTTTTTTACAGTGCAAACAGGTAATAAGATGGTACTCTAGATGCCGAATATCAGAGCATATGCTTAATCATGAATGAAAAAATACTGAATTCATATAAATTAATAAGTGAAATTTTTTTTTTACAGTGACAATGAATTCCACTGAGTATATATGTTATATTTTATACTAGTCCTTCATTATTTCACCCAAAAAATTAACACAGGAAAAGCTTTTTTAAAATTTAATTTAATGAATAATGAAACTGTCTAACACAAGTGAAAGCTCAGCAACTCTGTTACAGGCTTTGTGACATTTACCTAAAAATAGATTTTCCATTTGTCTCCTTTCACAAATACCTAACTTGTCCTCATTTCATAGATGGCATACAGTGTATTTTTATGGTTATATGATGCTATAAGACAAGAGCGCAATTTTGACATGTAAATTTGTGACATAATCAAGAAATAAAAAAATAGATGCGGTTGTACACACTTTCAGGAAAATAATAACCTGGACAATATTTTATGGTCAGGTACAACTGAGCAAATATGTTAACTTCAGAGCAAAAAGCTAGAACTACAGCTAGTCCCTTGATATACAGTTTTTGTAATATGAAGACTAATGAGCTATCAGAAGTCAACCAAAATCAGCAAAAAAACTAATTTTCTTAATCTCTCTTTCAACATGATGAACATCAAAAATTCTTTAGTGAACATCTCAGTTATAGCTATATGTGCTTACTTATAAGAAATTCCCATTTAATAGATAATTAATATATTACTGTATATTCTCATTGTATGTAATCGTGTAGATTAGTATTTTCTATATGCTTAAGGAAAAGGCGAAACAAAATATTCTCAATTGAGTAACTTTGTGTTTCAAACATTTTCTGGGAAATATGGATTTAAGTTGTTTTAGTGCAATATCCCCTGTTGCTTCAGTTCATGAAGAAGTCAGTCTCATTCAATTTCTTGTTCCATATAATCAGTATAATAGGGTAAGTACAACAGGCTTCATTTTTAGTACACTGGAAAGAAAAACAGACTGGTCCAGAAACTTGTTCAAGGAGAAAGTTGCATGTTTGACCTTCTGAGTGATTCAGGCCTATGGGCACGTGCTTAAGCTTTGCTGAGAATATGAACTTGGATGCGAGTTTGTGCTTAACATCTAGTCTGATGCAGGCAACTCCTCAGTCGGTGTGGGCCATGATTTCTGACCCTTACTACCTCTAGTCTGAGTTTTACAGCACCTAATTCTATATTAGCAGTCCTCAAAACCAAAAAAGCAAATGAAAGAAATACACCATATATCTATCCAATAACTTGTCTTCTTCCTTTTCTTTATCTTTATTAAAGAATTATCTTGAATGACCCAAAACATTTTAAGAAAACAATAACATAACTACTGTGCCTTTCTCAAACAGAAAAATCTTGCCAATTTTCAGGTTATCTAAGAACAGCTGATGATCCTGTAATACACCATCAGAAAAAAATAGTGCAAAATCCTCAGTAAACATGCTGAAGTACGACAAGTAAACATAGATAAAGTGCATAAAGAAACTCAAGTTTCCTAATGTCACCTGTAACCGGAAAGATATATACCACTAGTTTGACCACACTTTGATCCACCTGCTTCAGCTGTTATGTCACAAAAAATTAAGAGAGGCAAGATACGTTGGGCTTGAAGGACTGAAATCAAAAGTGAGCAGACCTCTGTAAACTCACGTTCAGTCTAATCAGAAAAAGATGCACCAGAGATGAAAATTCAAAGCCAGGGAGGTTGATGTATTACAGGTAATCATTTTTATTGATGGTTTTTTAAAAAAGTAATTGCTGAACTAAACAGGAATATTTCAATTTCCAGCACAAATGCTGCACAATCTCTTAACAGTACACTGGCTCTAAAAGGTTGCACACAGAATACTTTCTTAGACAGCATTTGTCAGATATTTACTCATTGATTTTTTTAGTAATTCTCTTAGAAAACAAGGCTAAATGATCAACATCGGTCCTTATTAATAAACAGATTAATATCCAATCTTAAGCAAATTTGATAGCAAGGTCTCATAGCAATTACATTCCTATGCCCTTGGGGAAAATAAACAGAAGTTGGCTGCATGAAAACCCACGAGCTGCAACAAGTTTCAGATGCTCTCTGAGGCACATAATAATAATAATAATAATTATTATTATTATTATTACTATTATTAAAAATACCCCTTTCTTAGCTTTGCGATACACAACTTCACAACTTCAGTGTCATTTGAACACACACGTATGTATTTATACGTATATCTCCACATTTACATCTCTCACACACACACAAACCACACATGTAAATACATAAATGGTACAACAAATTGTCAGCTAGAAATTTGCTTAAAAACATCTTATTTTCATACACTTAGATTTGTATAGAGAGCATATATGTCAACCAGCTCAAAATCCAGTATGCTCAGCCTAGCAAACAAAATCATACCATGAATCATGTTTCCTTATTTGAGGTTTAACAAATATATTATCTTGCGTTCACCACAGACTAAGAATCATTATTACAGCTCAGCTGTTATTCAGTACTTCATTATGCTACAGTAACTTCATTGTGCACTTAAGCCTTTAGAATTTTTTCTGTATTTCCATATCCCAAGACAGACGACCATGCCATTCTGTTACTTAAATAAGATCTTATCTAAGAGTTCATGGATCCTGAGATTCGTTTCTGGACTGCTACAACTGTTCCTGCACATGATTTATTGTTTTCTCAGGATGACAATGAAAAAAATTTCAACTAATATGACTAGTAGTAACAGTAGTAGTAATAATACGTCATAGTTAAAGCAGGTGGACAGTCCTGGTCCCAAAAAGCTTACAGCATGAAAATACTGTAAGAAAAGGTACATATACACAGACAACAGACTACAAGGAATTTCACTCCATAAGGAAGATGTATATATAAATGCATATCTGTTATAACTGCCTCTCACAATTGCTGCTGTTTATGCAAAAAGGGTAATTTTCTCTTTGAGATTTAGTCTACCAATATTCTCCTATTTATTTACATATTGATATTCTACCCCATTCACAGCTGCTGCTGTTTTTCTGACTGGAGCCTTACAAAAATGATCAACGAAAAAATCTTAATGCAAAGGCAGACAAAGTATGAAATTGGATTAAGAGGGCAAGAATATGAAAGAGATATATCTTAAACAGTTAATTTCTTAAATATTTTCTTGGATTTTTCTGATTGTGGGGGGAGGAGGGGTAACTACTTTCTAGTTAATTTTGGTATTTTTGTTTCCCTTTTAAAATGGGAAGACATTACTATATTTAAGTTATATAAAACCAATGGTATAACTCAGCCTGTGTTTGGTCCTCTGCACATCAAATGGATAAAGATGTTTCTCTGAATTAAGCCTCTCAGACTTAAGCCTGACAAACAAGGAGATGTTACCATGAATTAGCATTTCACGTTGTACAGCTCAGTATCAGATATTTGTAGATCATAACTGATCCTGAGTTTCTCAAAGCCATAAGCAAACATCTCAGTCGGTTGTCTGGATGCCATGGTGGCCAGGCACCTGAAAATTGTTTGAAAGTGTTCTACCACACTGGAGCTGGCAGTGTGTTTTATGGCGCACAATCCATCTTTACAGAGTATTATTGAGTACAGAGAAGTTGGCACTGCTAATTTTTAGCTACCTCATGTCACATGAATAGGATCTGGATGTAAATCTTTGTCTAATGTTTTCTTTAATGCACAACGATAGGCAGAGTGTTCAATGGGTTATTCTGAAAAACTGTTAGCATCTACCATGAGCATTTTCTTGGTATAACCCAAGGAACAATGATGAGGTTCCCTCAAAAGAAGGTGAACATCTTATTTCATGTCCCTGTTACAATGTAAGAATAGATTTCCAGGACTGCACTTAGATAAAAGTGTCAGACAAAGCAGAGTCCCAAATATCTTTTAAGGGTTGCTGGGACAGTCTGATGTTCAGGGACTGGTATTCTGGGATTATCACTAATAAATAAAAAATGTCAGGTCATCGTAACCACTATATCTGTTCACCTTCAGCATAACCCAATGTCTACTTTGTCCATTACAGCACAAAGAGAAGCCAAAACACATTATTCTAAAGTATTGGACTGTAAAACCATGTCATTTTCTCAAATATTAAACTCATCTGAGAATGTTCTCATGAATATTCTTTAAGTATGCAAAAATTGGGTCTGCTTTTCTAAATTCTTTTTTTTTTTTAATTCTGATTTAAGATTTTTGTTTCTTTAAAATGATCATTTTTTCAAAAGCTTTGTTTTTGCAAACAATATGTCTAGTATACAGTCAATACAGATTTCTGACAAAAAATAAATGACTACTGGTTTACACTAAAAGCTGCATTTCTTGCTTTTAAATCAAGTATACAGACAAATAATTAACAGGCAACAATTATCTTAGAAATCAAATCTAGAAATTAAATTTGGCCTAAAAGCCAGAATAAATTAGTGTGGTATTCCTAGAAATGGAATTATGAGTAGTAGCACCTGACATTTGACATACAGACTTGGCATATAGCTTACATGCTCTGAAACATGTAGAACACATAATTCCACAATTATATTCCGTAACAGGAAAACATCTACAAATCATTTATAAATATCTTTCTCATTTAAAAGATTAAGACTGAAATCCAGTTTGCATTGAATTCAATGAGACATGAATAAGGCCCAAATTTCATTCTAGTTTCTTTGACGTACCAGCCTAAGCACAGCTGAGTACAAAGCTACAAGTTCTAATACAAAGTAGTGCCGAGGCACATTAGCTCAAGGGATGTACAGATGCTATTATCTTGTGGTTACTCTATTAAGGGATGAAATATGTTATTTGAATATAAGATATATGTTAACAGAGTATTTGTCCTGTTAAGTGATTCACTGAAAAAGGGAATTTAAAAATCAAGACTACCTTTAGTTTCCACAGGGATTTCTGCACAGTCTTCAGGATTGATAGTGTGCTAAAGTATTAGTACAATTTTTCAAGCAGATTACTCTGAACATAATACTTTGAAAAATTTAAAAAAAGGAGAACAGATAGTAAATGTCATTTCTTCCACAACTGCAAAATGCAAACTCCAAGTATTTTAAGCTAATGAATAAATGAGTTTGTCCTTTATGTATAAAATATAGTTTGTGTTTGTTGCACAAGTTTTTTAATAATAGATGAATTTTAGGTTTGCTTCAACATATTCAATAAAGTGTGATTAATTTGGTTTTTCAAAAATGCAAACTAGACATTACTATATTACTCTGCAAAATGCACAGCTTGCAACATTATTGTCTCTGTGGGATCTTAAATTGAATTGTAAAATGTGTCTTATTTCCAGTTTGATTTATGTAAGAAATTTTAGTGGATAATGCCCTTTTTGAAGTTTCAGTGCTTTCTGTAAAAAAATACGTAACTAAAAATCATGACATAGCTGATTATAAATCATAGCAAAGTTTTATCCTTACATAACATTCCACTTACAAATCATATACTGATGCCACATACTATGTTCAATTCAGTGAATTAACTTTTTTTTTTGAAGTTTCATATTATGACAGATTATATAACGCATTTTTGACATGTTCTGTGATTTTATTGCAATATTCTAAGTAATTACCAAATCTCTTTTTCTCTAAAAAAGCTTTCCTGTGCCCTGAGAATTAATCTATGATACCATTTAACTTGGCTTTTTGAAGTAAATATCACTAGATAAAAAGCCAGCTGGTTCTGAATAATGGGATACTTGAATCAATGTATTAGTGTTTGAAAATGAGAGTACAAATCTTTTAAAAAGATTAATTTCCATAAGAAAGATAGCTCACAGATCTACAAAAGAATAAATTCAAAACATAATAAACTGGCAGAAAGAGAGGTAGATTAAAGTAAAGGCAGCAGCACCTTGTTATTGCAGCTGTTGTATAGCAGTGATTCTGTATCAATTACAACATTTGGTAGGTATGGGCAGCCTCTTCAAAGGTTTCAGTATAAAGCCTGAGCCTGGAATACACAGTACACCCTACGTAATAACTTCGGTGATTAATTTTTTTTCTTAACAAGACATAACTTTTGTTCCTAACAATCAAGTCTTTGGGAAGAGTTACAAAGACGCTTCTGACTTTAATGTGAAAAGCTAACATCAGTGTTGTTTTTTATTAAAGATTTGGATATGAATTTCTCTTTATCATGAAAAGAGCTTGGCTTTATCACCACACACAAATGCTGACATCAGCATGTAAACTGACTTTTGTTGTCCTATGGACTTTATTTTCAATATCCTGTTTCAAAATATGTTTCCTTGAACTGTTCTAGGATTCTGTTCACACAATTACTTTGGCCAAATATTAATGAAAACAAAGTTTGCTGATGCCACTAAGTATTGTGGGTTTGCATAAAATAAATTCTAAGACTCAAGGGAATAAATTGTATTGGGACAAACTTTAAAGCATGTGGGTTTTGTTTCTTTGTTTTCTAATGATGGGATTAATCTAGATCTATATGATTTTTTAACTGATATGTGTGGAAGTCAGATTGATCTAATTAACCTATTCTGGCCAATCTAGCAAGTTTGTTAAGAAACACAGTATCCTTGAGGACACTGTAAGGGAATTACACTTGCTGAATCCAAAAAAACAAGTTGTAAGACTGTCTTCTCTGGTAACAGCCATGAAGTGCTGAAAATGCTAGTACCAATATAATTTAGATAACAAAAGCTATAAATTGCAAAATAATGCTATTTTCTTGCAAGACTGTTGGAGAGCAGGTTTAGCAGAACCATGGAGGCCGCATCTGGAATATTGTGTCCAGTTCTGGGCCCTACAGATCAGGAAGGACAGGGAACTGCTTGAGAGAGTCCAGTGCAGAGCCACCCAGATGATTAAGGGAGTGGAGCATCTCCCTGCTGAGGAAAGGCTGAGGGAGCTGGGTCTCTTTAGCTTGGAGAAGAGGAGACTGAGGGGAGACTTAATTAATGTTTACAAATATGTAAAGGGCGAATGTCATGAGGATGGAGCCAGGCTCTTCTCAGTGATGCCCAACGATAGGACAAGGGGCAATGGGTGTGAGCTGGAACACAGGAGGTTCCGCTTAAACTTGAGAAGGAGCTTCTTTACAGTGAGGGTGACAGAGCAGTGGAACAGGCTGCCCAGGGAGGTTGTGGAGTCTCCTTCTCTGGAGACATTCAAGACCCGCCTGGACGCCTTTCTATGTGATCTCATTTAGGTTCCTGCTCCGGCAGGGGGATTGGACTAGATGATCTTTCGAGATCCCTTTCAATCCCTAACATTCTGTAATTCTGTGATGGAGACATCTGCGTCTGGACCATACCAGTGCAGCTGCAAGAGAGCAGCAAGTTTTTAAACAAGACTAATTGGCATATGAAACACAATTGTAGAAATTTCTGTCTTAGCCAGATTCAGACTGATTTTCAAGTGATCAGAACCAGGTATTCTAGTGTCATCTTATGACACACTTTAACTCCTTCCTCCAAAGCTTAGAATGAAAATATTTGAGTACTGAAATCTATTCCTATTTCTCTCATGACTTGTTCTCTGTGGAAGCTGAATCACTACTGCTGTTGAAACATAGAACAAAGAATAGTGGCCTGAGGGCAGACATGAAAGAAAGATATTTTAGATGAAATTTTCAGTTTAAAAATAAGGTTATAACAGTAATTACCTAAAACACAGCCTATACATAAACTGTATATAAAACTATGCAGCGTATACACAAACTTTACATAAAACTATGCACACATATATGCATATTTTTACATGTACATGTAAAGACAAGATCTAACATAATTTTTAAAAGCATCCTTACAGAAAAGTTAATATGAGCACTGCAATTTTGTGATAGTTTCACAAAACCAGGACAAATATAAATAACATTTGTAAAGTAAAAGTTATAGAAACATTCAGAACTGGATTAAAAGTACCTTGACCTGAACTTCCATTTTGTTCTAGTATTTTTTCAGTTGAATTAATCATATTTTGGTTTCTATCTTGTTTTATATTATGCATTTATAGATTTTTTAGATATATAGTACACATTTTTCAATATATGTATACTTTCTACATCATTAAAACAAAGCATTTCTAATTCCAGTGCTTTCAAATGAACATATATCAAAATTTCTTTTGCATTTCATATTTTGCTATTTTGGCCTGTAGCCATAAGTGGAACAAAAGCAGATCCTGAAATGTCAATATTTCATATGGAATGGATATTCATGTGTTTCTAACATGTAACGTGCCCACACTGACTATAAATAGACAGTGATGCAGACTACAAGTGAACTGCTTATATGAATGCTATTCAGAATAATAGTTGCAGAATAGCAGTGAAAACCCAAGTTTAGGATATGGCCACATGATCAAAGGCAATAATTAGTTAAGAATTAGAGTTAATAATTACTCCCTGATAGTTGAGCCAAAGTAAGTGGCCATGTTGCACAACAGAACCTGTTACCCTAAACTTCACCTATGCCAAGAACACACTGCATGGCCATCAGAACCCCATAAGGAACAAATTATGAAGCTATGATAACTCACAGATTTTCATTCATATGCCCACCCCTCTTGTCAGGGATCATTAGAGAAATATTATACTGAATATGCAAACACATACGAGACCTGTGTGCACTAAAAATGTCAACTGTACCATGCTTTCTGTACTATACAGTTATATTGGAAGGGAGAGAAGTGCTTGCTGCCCTGCCAGATAAAGGTAATGACAAACTTCAGTGAAAGAAGCACCAAGTTAAAAGACCAGAATTAGATCTGTGCAACAGCTGTGATGACTCATCTCAAAGATCATACTTTCCTCCATTATTTTAATTTGCTAAGTCAAATAAACTGCCAGACTCCCTTGTACACTTTGAGAACATTGCAGACCTCCACACAGGAATGAGCTTTCAGTGATTAAGAATAATTTGAAGCAAGTAAATGAAACTAAAAACAAACTAGGGAAGTATTTCAAGATTAAGGCAAATGCCTATTGCAATGCAACCGAAAGCAGTTTAGACATTACAAATAATTCATCTTAGAGTTCAGTGACACTTACTATGAGAAGATGTTTCTTTTCAGTCTTTGTTAAAACTGGCTACAAAATGTTCACAGCAATTTTCTGAAAGCAACTCCAGATTCTTTTTTAATCATACTACTTCAGGAAAGCTGCTTTTAGTTAAAATATAAAAATCGTAGTTACAAGGTTTCTGCAAACATAACTGCCATTCCATTAAGGAAATGGCACAGCAAACAGTAAATAGTGGCCCCAAGGGAAATGTAAGTATTGATTTTATTACTATGTTGGTTGGATTGTATTTGCAATTGTCAACTCTAATTTTAAGCTGTGCATTAAGTATCCTTATAATAGCTTAAGGAAAAGAACAAATATTAATTAGAACATATTGATAATGTTTTTATAAGTCCTAGATTCTGTGCTTACCAAGCATATATTTTGAAAAAATACAAACTACTCCCTGCTTGTGAACATAGCTAATAAATGAATAAGCAGAAACTATAATTACATGGATTATATGATACTTTTGTGCATCAAGGCATCTGCTGGATGCAATTACTTAAAATTAAAACTAAAATGGAGTGCAAAGATATTCATTATTGCACGTGGATATACTATGACAAATAAGGCTGAAGTCACTATTCAAATACAAAATGATCAGTACATAGATTGATTGTGACTTTGATCCCAACAAATGCTTTTTGATAGTCAGAGTCTTATTCACCATTTAGCCTCTGAGTATAGATTACTGCTGCACACAGAAATTGCAGAATGGGTTATACTTGCAGATACAACTAAAAGTAATTCATGACCTTTTTTCCTATCCTTTAATTCATTTAAAAGAGTACTTACATAAAACCAAACTTACTATACATTATGATTTGTTTCTGATAATATCCACATGTACTTAATTAGGAGAAAAGAGTCATGACTCACTTTGGTATTGAACTGCAAAAGGAAAATACTAGCAGACAGATACAATTATCTAACAGAAAATAAAGATTTAACAGCTGCTTCTTCAAAGTTTCACAATCTTCCTATATGAAATGAAAAGATGGTAAGTGTGCGGCGATGGTAATTTCAAACAATGCACGACTGATTGGACAATTCACAGGAAAAGGACTTCCTACCCGTATGTACTTCGCATTTCAGTTTACAGTGTGACTTGCACAAAAAGTACACTACCAGTGCCAGCTGATGTAGCTAACACTTCAGAAAAATGTATTCCTGATAAATTTCTTGTTTAATATGTTACATTTCTAAAGGTATATACAAATAATTGTTCATGCCATCTACAGTCGTGCAGTTTTATCACCAATCGTGATATCATTCATACTTTTTAATAATCTCTGCTATAAATACGTGATGATTTCAGCATTTCAGTTTAGATTAAAGACAAGACAAATCCCCCAGTTCCCTCCAGCAGTGTGCCATAATACCCCAAATCGAGTGGGTGACCTTGTGGCCAGGTTGGGGGACATTTCTGCAGGCACGGCCACACTTCCAGCCCTGCCAGGGACCTGCTGCTTCTGGAGTGCAGCTGGACACTTACCCTGGGCTTAGCACTGTCATGTCGAAACACCCCATTGACTAAGTTTTACATCATTGTGAAGCTTTATCCTGAACCTTAAGAAAGTAGCAGATTACAAGCACAGTCATGTCAAAACATTAATTTTCAGACAAATGACTAGCAACTGTTCTGTATCTATCTCAGACTCTGTACATATTAGACAAATATGCTGACTGCTGAGATAGTTAAGAGGGTTTGAAAGGTTTCTCTTACTTCCTGACAAATGACAGAGGAAAGGAATCACAGAATTGCTCTAGTTGGAAAAGACCTTTAAGATCATTGAGTTCAACCATGAACATATCACTGCCAGGTCCACCTCTAAACCATACCCCTAAGTACCACATCTACACATCTTTTAAATACCTCCAGGGATGGTGACTCCACCACTTCCCTGGGCAGCCTCTTCCAAGGCTTAATAACCCTTTCAGTGAATAATTTTTTCCTGTTCCTATATCCAATTTAAATCTCCCCTGGTGCAACTTGGGGCCCTTTCTTCTTGTCCTATCGCTTTCTACTTGGAAGACCTTGCTCAATTTTTCCTGCTCTTGCCCACACTACCTGCACAACGAGGAGCATGCACAGTGACAGATTTGCTTATAGGGATGCAGAAAGGGCATATATGAAGCTCAGGGGACTCTTCTGTTCTCTCATAGTCAGAAAGAGCCAAGCTCAAAAGATACCACCAGCACCTTGTTCTCCACCAAAGCACAGCCTCTTGCCAAGCTGGTCTTGGAGCAGGGCAAGCAAAAGCTCCACATATGTATCCTCTGCATATTATACAAACTAACAGCCTCTGCAGAAGCCTTCAGGTGAATAAATTGAAGTATGTTATGTTTGGCATGTATCAATGCACACAGATGTATAAAAGCTCAAGGACCACATTTTTTATGCATGTATTTATACCTTCTTTCTTCCCACGGGACATCAAGATCTTAATCAAAAGTCTAACTAACACTGAGGTGGTGCAGAGTGGATTGCTTGTGGGTCACTTGATAAAAGCAATTTTCACTATTCGTACTGGTTACTAAAATTTGTGGCTATTAATCTTACTGGGCTGTTGTTTATATTATGTAGCTATATCTTTGCTAACAAACATTTAAAGTACACATAAAAAAAATCACAAATAAAATATTAAACCTAAATTACAGGTTTTAATTTATAAGCATATACATTTCTCCAACATATTATAGAAGGGCTTCAGTAATGTGAGTATAAAATGCCTGTAAGAAAAATAAAATGCAAACTTAATTCTGTAAATCTAAATGAATGAGCCCTGGTTAAACTACTTTATTGCCCAGGATTTTACACTTTAAAGAAATGCAATATTCTTAATATAATAATTTTGGAATATATATGTAACAACACCCACATCTCCTAGACAGGCACTGGAATATGGCTGAAATGGCTTATTTCAATATTCTTTCATACTGCTTTTTAAAGTGATACAGTTGTGTAAATGATGACATTACGTGATTATTTGAAACCCTTCATAGAGAAATTCTGTTTCTGTTATTATTGTCTAACAAGACCACCACATTGCATCATTTAACAGGTTTGAGAAGGCAGGCAACAGAAAGAGAAAAACACCTCTTTGACTGCAAATTTCTTTGTGTATTAAGCAAGCAAAACCATGTAACTTCATGTTTCCTCTGAAGCGTTTAAGCAATAGTAACTGTACATTGTTCCTCAAAGGCAAATTCACTGTGCCCATTTAAATTATGCCAGATGACCAATATTTATTCTTGTTAAAAAGTGGAATTATAGTGGGAGAATCTGTAATCTTCTTTTTTTATTTCAGAATTGGATAGAATCATTTTAAGGAAGATTATTTTTTATTTACTAGAAGAATAAAGGTAATTGAATTCCAGTGTTACTTGAATCTGAGGGGGAAAAAAACCAAAAACAACTTACATTATATTTTACTGAAATAGCATAAACAAAGTCATTGACAATGTTAAACAGGGCAAATGCTTGATTTTTTTAAATAGTCAGAAATAAAAAATGTTTACTCTCAGAGAAATCTCTATTGTGGTGATGGGAAATACACTGCCACTAAAAAGCTTCAAATCTTTCCCTTATAGATCCTGCCAAAAGATCAGGGGTGATCTGCTGCTCACAGTCACATACAGAAATCTACATTCTACCTCTGCTAATACACCTTTTTGCCCATACAGGATAGCATTGATGAGGCTGCTGGGTTTATCCCAGTGAAACTGGGACATATTTTTGTAAAGAACTGAAATTAAAGGGAGTTGTTAATTTAAGTGAGGAGGTTAAAGCATTCCAAAACACACACCACTGGACTCACAGGAATTTGGAATGCCTTATGTAAAGGGCTCTAGTTGGTGTCCATTTTCTATGGCTAAACAAGCTGCTTAGAAAAATGGTTCATGCTGAGTCTTAGAACCACTAGTAAATTAAACATCAAAAAGGGAGGGGAAAAAAAAAAAGTTTACTACTTGATTAACACAAGATCCTAGGAGGAAGTTTAAAAATAATACAAAACAAAATCTCTTTGGTATAGAGGAAAAGAATTTTCCATGTTATCATATGAACCACTAGTTTTATTTTAGCACATAAACAGAATACTCTGAACAGAGATGTACGTGAATAGGTAGGAGTCAGAAGGGTTTGATACACAAAGCTTCTGAAAGAACCGCTAAATTTCTCTTTTGTGAATCGGTTTATCGTATCACAGATGGCAGCCCAGGAGGGGAAATGAGTTCTACAGACTCACCACCCACCGGTAGGGGAAGGGAGGGAGCAGACACTGAGGCCAGTTTTGACCCTACCCCCAAGAATACCAGACAGAATCGCTTCAAGTCACAATTTCCTTCTTATGCTGCTCCCAGGGCAGCATGCAATTATGTTCTGCAACTGGCTTAGGGCAGGCTGGGTCCACAATTAGTCCCTTGACCTTGCTGAGACTAACAGTGTGAATAAGGTGAGCATGACATATCTCTCGCTCAAGATTCTCAATTATTTAATGCAACTAATGTAACAGTAATTTCCTTGCATCTTTAAAAAAAAAAAAAAAAAATTGCTCACGATCATAAAAAGGGACTTGCCTATAAACTCAACTAAAAGGTCAAAATGATAGTTTTAATTCAAAGTTTCCATAGCTTTCTCGATAAATTGAGTATGAATATAGACTGTCTCTTTATTTCTACTTTCCACTAAAAAGCACAGGACTTTCTTCCACTTTCTGTAACAGGTTTATTAGTTATAGCTCTATTACAACAATACTCCAGGAAGTTCCATTCATATCATAGACAATTATCTGTGATAAAGCTCATGGCAGAAACTGTAGACGAAATAAATGCTGACATGGGTACATTAATGCACATGCCACTCACATCGTGTCAGGTATAGCTACCCCTTAGGTTTGAAGATACAAATACTCCTTTCAGCACTTTGGCATATCTCAAGTAATTAGAAGCCATCTGCTGAAATCTTCTATGTTCAGTCTCAAACAGCCATCTTGAAATGGTTGGGGCTTTATGTCATGCTGGAGGGCATACCTTTCTCTCCACGCTCAAGCTGAAAGAGGCCTCAGACAGTGAGCAAGAATGAGATCATGCAGAGAAAAAAACACTGCCAGGAGTTTGACCTAGACTGTCCAATTAATTGTCACTGAGTTAAAACAATGCAAATTCATTGAACAAATAAATACAAATCAAAACTTCTAAATTAAAGATGAAACACGGGTCAGTTTGGGACTCAATCATAAATTAAATAACTCATAATAGCCAATTAAAATAGAACATCAGGAACAAGTGAGGCAGGGAGAGATGGCTCAGTTAACCACAGAGTGAGCAAAATGCATTTCTACTCATCTTGTAGCCAAGATGCAACACACATCTACTGCATACAACTAATGGGCACAGAAGCTGGTATCCATGGTTGCAGAGGAAGACTTTCCAGGGCAACATTAAAATACCACTGCAAACCAGAACTACATGAAAAACCACTATTCTAATCTTCCAGCTGGAGAAGCCACATATGTGGGGTGAGAACCTTTATATAACACATGCCTTCCATTAATAGTAGAAAAAACTGTTCCTCACTATCTAAAAAGTCAGTTTATGAGACAGACACAAACATAAGGTATAAAACACCACAGTAATATATTTTGAGTGTTTAAACATACTGAGAGGTAAACCTGTGTTGACCATATGATCAGTTCAGTGTTTTTTCTGTAAGATGTCTACAATATGATACAGTGACAGAGTTATTTTGATAGAATAAGAGCATATAATAAATTATAAATGGAAAAAAATCCCCAATCATAAAGTTGAAGAACATTTCTAAGAGCACAATATTAATGGAGATCAAAAAGGCAACTAACCCATGTGTAATACATGAGTAGTGAGAAGTAACCTCTAGAACTTCCATGTAAATCAGTTAGTTATATAGCACACTGGGTCAAGGTTTAGTGAAGCAACTTCTCAAAACCATAAAAATCACTTATTGGATCCCCTGACTCTACAGTATGTGTGATGAGAAGATGCTCTTTAGTAATCCTAAGTAATTCAAGATGCTGCTTTGGCCAGTAATTAAATCTAGCTTATCAAGAGCAATCACAATAGAATTTAGAGAGCTCTTGTAAGACAGGTGTCATAGTGTGGCCCTAAGAAAGCAGATTATAAAGTCTCTGAATCTACTTCATTTCAAAGGGCAAAAGTGAGTCGTGACAGACTCATAAAAGCCTAGATCTCTTTATACATCATCTCTGCTACTCTGAGCACAGCACTGAAAAGTGGAGTTAATGCAATACCTGGGCCCAAGGATCATGTATGGTACGGAGAACAGAGATGCTTCAAAAGCCAACCTCCTGAAGACCTTTGGTTAAGAATTGAAGCATGTATATTCCAAATATCAATATATAGATTATTTGGTGTCATGAAAAATGAAAATATTCAATACTATATCAGTTATTTTTTACTTAGGATGAAGCAAATTCAGTACTTATGAAATACCAAAGGACAGTACAGTACAAATACTCTTTCAGCAATCCACATAGCAATTTTTTATATGATTTTGAGGATAAAGTGCTCAGAAATACAGAATATTGTAAATATAATTTGGGGGATTTTGCAAATGGCTATTGGGTGAAATTCACTGCTTAGAAGAGAGTTCGAGATTGTAAAGAACTCTGCCTAGTTATCAAAATTTAATAAAATTATCCAGAAGTCCTAGTCTATGAAGCTTTGCGCAAACATCCTTAGTAGAAATCTGGCAGGCACACTACTCCCCATCTCTTCAAGTTTCTTAAGTATACAGAGCCCTACAAGTGCACTTTCACTTATTTAAATCAGCACAGTCATACCTCAACAGTGTCCGTGGTACAATTATTTTTGGTTGATGTAACAACAAAACCCACCTATCTATTAATCACTTAGTATGTCAAATTGAAGCCTTATTGCAGTACTATTTTGTGAAGCCAGTAATATGTCCATCTTTTCTTGACAGAACAATCAATTACATGTTAAAGGTGGTTTCTCTGGGTAGTGCAAGTTTGCTGTTTTTGACCACAAAAGTATCCAGTTAAACCATGGCTGAATTTCCTCCAGCTCTCCCCATCTCTCTCCATACTGCATAAACACAGCTTGTCCTCATGAATAAAGGCCTAGAAGAACAACTTACAACATGAGAAACCTAAAGACACTCAGAGGGTGACAGAGAAGCCAGAAGTGTTAAAGTCTCACCATAACTCCCCCTATCCACTGGAGCCAACATCAGGAGCCACTGAATTGAAGCTCACTAAGAGACATACCTTCAAAAGGCAAACGGGATCCACTGTTAGGCAGCATTATTCAAAATCCCAAAAGAGAGCACAAACACACGCTCAATGCCTCTGGAGTTTGGCCAGTAGGTTCAACCACAAGAAAGGAAAAACTAAAGATGTACTAAAATTTCCTTAACTATGAAGTTCTGTAATTAAAAGTGAAATCAAATAGAGAAACGAGGAACAGATGTTGGTTTTATTTCTGTATGTTGATTTTATTAAGGAAACATTTCCCCATTCCCCTTCCCCAAGACATCCTTTTCTTTCATTTATTTGCTATGTTTCCTATTATTTTCCCACTAAACAACTGTAACCTTCATCAGTACAATGAAGTCATTTATGTCTAAATTCTTGTTGCACTTGGGATTTTTCTTTATGTGTTTTGTAATTGTTGTAGTTGATTTATAACTTTTATGTCTCAGATGTGAAATGGAAGTAGAATACAACCTTTTTTACTCTGCTCTGATTAACACCTGTAAGAACACAAGAGATATACAAAACTAATCTATCTGATTTTTTTTCATAAAAGAACTCCTTCTCTAATTACTTTGTTTTAGAAAGCTACTGAAGATCTCCCCTGATACGAATTAAAGCAGCACCCAGTTGGTGCTTTATTATCTCTTCAACAAAATGATTTATTGTTTGTAGTCTGAAAGCAAAAGAGGAGGAAAATTACATTTTCTGTAACAGTAACAGTAGCCCTATCACTTGCTCTATACTATTCTTTGAAGATTACAATGACCAATATTGTAATGATACCAGAAATAGTTAACTCTTAACAAAGCTGCTTACACAAAAACAGTGACAACTGAGATCACTGTACCTCATGCTGATTTAACCTTAGATGTTAAACCTTATGTTTCTTACCTCAGCATGACCGGCTATAATGTTAAAATTTCAATTTATCTCCTACCCCAGGGTCTGGACATAACTGATTTTGGGGGGCTTTTGGGGTTTTTTTTATTTTTTTTTAAGGTTTCAAATGAAGAAAGTTTAATTAAGTAGAAACAGGCAAAACACACAAGAAAAAAATGCCAAGAAGACAGAGGAAGAGAAAGTCACAAATCCTTTATGTGTATGTCTAAGCTATAAATAATAACGTAATTTTAAGATTATTTTGTATATCAATGAGAATTTAATGCTTTGTTTTTGTACATTGACTAAAAAGGCTAGACTACTACTGTTTAGAAAAAGTAGTAAACAAGCAGAAGAAACGTCTGTCAAGCTGCATACCTATATTCAGAAGTACAAGATGCATAAATGTGCATGCACAGTAGATAAAAAACTGGAAATTCAAAATGTCTGTGTTGAAAAAGAGATGGATCATAAGAGTGGTGCTGCAAGTGCAGGACGTTTTTTATCTTCCAAACTCAGAGCACATTTGTAGCACCACAAACCCCTTTAACATGAGTAAGAAACTACACAGTTTCCTCCAGCAGTGAAGGTAGTAGAATAAGCTGAAAGGGAAAGCCAAGTACAGCTTTTTTAGCTCTTGCCCTACATTCTCTCGCTATTCCAAGGAAGCTGGATGAAAATCAGTACTAGCAGAACACAAGTGCAACACACCCATGAAATTCCAGAACATTTTTTGTGAAGCTGGCTGGGCTACCTCTTGTGGGCAACTGTGTTAACAACTGGGATTTCTTTCGATGTGGACGAGGTAATTGGAAAGCTTCTGGTAATCCATGATAAGAGAGACAAAGAAGGGAAACGCATCACATTGTTAACAGAGATGTTGTTTGTTGGTACAAACTTGGGATGATTTGCATCATGGACAGAGTAAGATCAGTCATGAGTATTGCTAGAAAAATCCTTTATGCAAAGTCATAACCACCATGATTTATCTTCTTTCTCATTATAAATCGGTTCTATTTAGACAAGGCTGAGAACAATGACTGACATGACTTTAAAAGAGATGAGACATCATCTCATCATCATATGATGATACAATCTTATCATTATCTAAATATTGATTATTAGTTGCACCAATCATATTATTACTATTAATTCTGGATGCTACAGAAAGGAAGATCTTTTAAATTAGCATTTATACACATGTACATTAAGGCCAGCAAGACATTTTGAAATATTAGCTCTGTTTTGGAAAACATCCCTTTTTACTATGTTATTAGTAATACTATTGTTCTCTGAGACAGGGAAACTGTTGTGCAGGCAACTGCAAGCACTGGAGGTCTATTCAGTTACCTGCATATAGGAATCTGTTGTCACTACAGGTGCCCTGTGTTATCTGATGTATCCCCACAGGGCTTGCAAATATGACAGAGCACCGCTGCATATGATCTCTGCCATTCAGGAGTGGAAGCGGGAAGCCAAGTGGGGTGCCCGAGGGCATTCCAAATGGTACAACGTACCTGTACTGAATCAAGCTGCTGATGTCTTTCTTGCTGGAAGCACATTCGTAATGGTGAATTGTCAGATAGTAGAAATCTGTTTAGCAATCTGCATAATGCTCACCCAAAAAGCCCAAGTGGAACACTCCTCTCTCGCAATCTTTAGATAATCTTCATAGCATTGTCCAGGAAAGTGTGATTTATACTTTGTGATCTTAAACTAATAAAAAGATCATATCTTAGTCTATCAGTGCTTGCTCATTCAAGCTTACGCATAATTTAAGATTTTTAAATGCGTACAACCTAGAATAAAGTTTCCATTTTTCAAACACTTTTCTCTTTAGCAAAAGTAGGTAGAGTTAAATAAGAAAATTATATACTCTGAATGTGAGAAACTGCAGTACACTCAAGAATAATTTTAACAATGTTATGTCCTATAATGAGTTGACCTTCTATTCTCCTTAACCCTTTTTTTCATCAAAGCCACCTACACCCACTTTGCCTTCTGTTTCTCTAATCTGCAATTATTTATGTTTTCTTCATGCTGTTCTATCCGCCATGGGAACAAAATTGTATTTGGTGAAATATAGAGCTAATTATACCATGAACTCAACAACAAAAAGACAGAGCAGATGTTACTTCAGACGTGCTAACAGTCCCTACGCTTAATGCACACATAGTAAAGGACCGAACACAGTATTTGAAAAAATACCATGATGGGCTTAAACATGTGGAAAGAAATTAGCACAAAACTCAAACAGAATGACATACTTAATAGGCTCTAAAACATTTCTTCAGTGGTTGTATTCAGCATCAATTTTACTTTAATTCAATACATATGTGAGGCTATACGTGGGGTCAAATATAGCGCATTAGGTAATTATGCTCAATTTCTTCTGATCTCAGTACCCAGTTTCTTCAGTATCCCTTCTGCCTATCCATCAGCACCTCCAGTTCCACGATGAAATTTGTCCATCTCTTTATCTACCTGAACATTTCCTAAAACACAGGAACTGGATCTAGGAATTACTGCAGAGGCTAAAAAAAAAAAAAAAAGAAAAAAAAAGAAAAAAAAGAAAAAGTGCTTTCTAGAAAATAGACCTTAACAATGAAGAAATACCTGACACTACTTAAAAACACAGGTTGTTCCATTTTGTTTTAAATTGGTTTGTGATTATTTGAAATGCAGGAACAGCATGAGTGACTCTATACCAGCCCTCAAGCCCATGCACTGGTTTTGCTGCTTTTAATAATACAGGTGTAGCTTAAAAATGCAACTGTAATTGCAACTTAAAAATACAAGAGATGACACAAACATAGCCTTCTAATACTTACAAGTGTGAATCAACATGCCAGACTCGTATTTAGAAAAACTGGGAGACAGTTCGGTGTTTACCATGAAGGATTTATCAGGATTAGAGTGGGATCTCTCAGCAGCCTACAGAGTAGCCTCTGCAAATAGAAGACCAAGAGCCTGCTTTCTCCCTCCCTTAGTACCAAACTTCCACAACAAAGAACAGAAAATTGCGATATTTCCCTTATCTCATTGCCTACATTTACCACTTTCCTGAGTAGAATAGTTGCAAAAGATGGAAGTGATTTAGGATAACTTGCAAACCTTCATGTCAGGCATAACTCCTATAATTCAAATTAATTTGTATACACTAATGGAATATAAGTTTGCCATGTAACCTCTCACCTTACTGAAGAGGATTCTAGTGACTCTGAGTAGCTGAACTGTTTTATAATAAAAATAAAATAAACTTCAGTAAATACATGGTACTTTATAGTACAATATAGAGATAGTCCATCATCAGTCAAGCTTCAACAGAAAAACTAAGAACAGTAAAACAGAATTCAGTAAACACAAATCTAAATCATTAGCTGCAGAAGCACTAATTACATTATCATGATAAATCACTTTTCACAGATGTGCAGTACGAAATCTAAAAGGGCACCTTCCACTTCACTAAAACATACATTACTACCGCAAAACTAGTTCAACTCCACCAGAAATTAAAAAAAAAATAATAAAATAAAGAGGTATGATCTTGCATTCAACTCTGAAGAGATAGATGCCTGAATAAAATGTATCTGCCCAATTAAAATCTTGAGAAAAAGTACTCTAGTAAGAAATATCTATTATAATATAGAATTTCAAATAACTGGTTAAAATCATGCATAACCAGACTAATCACAGTACTCTAGAAGGCAACATGTCTTTAACAGCAATCATCACAGTATGAAATCAACTCTGAGATTATTACATTTGGCTGAATAATCTAAAACTGTAGAATTAAAAATAATTATTGATAAAAGATAAGACATAAAACCTCCCTAGCTGTTTGAATCTAAGAATATCAGGGGATGGAATGAATGTTGAATTTATGTTGTGGAAAATTGGTCCCAAGTTGGTTTTACACTTCATCAGAAAGCACTTTTGTCTTGTATGCAAACAGTTAATGAAGCATACCAAAACTGCAACTTTTTTGCTAGCGCTGGTGTGGTAAGACTCACAGCATATTCCATAGCTTGCAGAATATTTAAGAAACGTTATAGATTTTTCATTTATTCTCCTTTGGTTATAATGCAGAATCCTATAATTTTAAATAAGATTCCTTCTTGCATTTTCAAGTATTGTTATATATAGCTTGTAGTTGCAGATATAGTATAACCTTTCATGTCTAAAGCATTCATTTTTTTTTTCTTTGCAGAGTATTTTCAAGAAAAGATGACACCACATAAATAACTGGTGCCCTAATAAATTATAAGAATGTACAGATTCTTAACGACCTCTCATGCTGGATACATGACTAGTTTTAAAATTTAACAGTTAAACTGTTCTCTCCCTCTCCTTCCCTCCCCCAATTTTGTTTCAGCTATTCTCATACTTGAAAACAAAATTATTCCAAATAGGTAATAGTTATACTACCATAAGTTTTATGACTTTTGCATCAAGAATTAGTCTGCAGAATTATATCTGAGTATGGCAACCAGCTCCATTATCTCAACCATACACACTGTTACGATTAACTTTGGGAAATTAGTGGGGCTTACACAGCTGAACAAATGATTGGTAAACTCCAGTCAATCACCACATCAAAAAGGAAGTCCCAACTGCAAAGACAAACTGCATTAATGCTCTGCAGGAGGGGAACAAGCTGGCTAAAAATGGTGTAATGCAGGAACTGAATGTATTTATTCACTCAAGAATCACAAAAGCTGTTTTATCTGTGGAATCCAGCCTTTTACCACTCGTCCTGTAGAGAAGCTCCTATTGGCAGATCAACATAGTAAAAGCTACTAATACAGATTATGTTGAATGCTCAAATTTCAGAAAATGGGTATAAACTGTCTTCTCTCATACATTCTCATCAATTAAGCCCGTCAATTAAGGGCACAAATTTGAGTGGCCCTTGCTAAAAAATAAAAAATAAAAATTACCTACCATTAAAATCCTACAGGAAGATGAGGCCACCGAGTCCCAGATCAACAGGACAGGCTGGGGTACATTTCAACAATTACTGGCGTCAAACCCATCCAAATTATTAATATAATAGATGTTTTTGGCACTGCAGTTACAGTTAGGACTGGAAAAGTTCATAACATTTCAATTAAAAACAGTCAGATGAGGTTGTAATGCCTGTTCTTAGGCTTGAGTGCCACTGAAGTAGATTTGAGATAAATAGATTAAATACATAATAGACCTAAACCATCTTCCATAACAGTTTCATAACAGATTCCTCATGTTTCTACAATACATAATAGCTGATATATAGCCTTTTCATTTCTATTTTTTATTATTTATCATGCCATAATATGCTGATATGAAAAATCCTCTTAAGCTTTTGTTAAACTTGCTTATCTTTTTACTACACACTCACACTATTTCACTTCAAGCAAGACTTTTACACTCGTCAGAGATTCTTCAAAGGTGGCCAGCCCAGAAGGGTAACAGCATCCACTGCAAAGAAATGTTCAGTAAAGTGTCATCTTCTAGCAAGCCGCTTCTGGCAGAAGCAATTCTACTCACATTCAAATTTGGACAGTGTTGTTGGACCTCATTAGCTAAGAAAGCTGTGCTTGATTAATGTATTAATACAACTTTTTCAAGAAAGCCCAGCTGCAGCAAAAAATTGAAGTGGTGATTCAGGAGACACCACTCACTCCGTTTGAGTCCATACTGAAGAACTGCTCCAGCATGGTGTGAAGAGACATCATGCTGCTGGTGGTGCTGTCTTTCAGATGAGATGTAAAACTGAGTTCTGACAACTTACAGTCATTAAATATCCCATGGCACTTTTCACAGGAGTACATGTGTTAACCCATATGTCCTGGCTCTATTCCAAATGCATAATTGCATTCTGCCTACCTAAATTCCCTACACAGTTTCAGTAGCATGCAGTACTATTTATTCTCTTCCTCTCTTCTCTCCAACATTGCTCTTTAGCATTTATGCTCAGGCACAAGAAAAGACACAGATACACCACAAACTCTAACTTTTAGCTGGCTGACATAAAAGGCAACTCAGGTCTACAACATAATGCACAGGAAGAAAGAGGGTCCCCAGAATTCAAGGGAAAAAAAAAAAAAAAGCATGGAGCCACCTAAGCTAGATAGTACAGAAAAATCAAGGATGAGGAAATCTCAGAACTGTCACCTTTCTCAGCCTGGGTCTTAAGTACTCAGCAGTTCTGAAAAGTACCTCCATTCCTCCAGGATGTGCAATCCCAGATCTTCATAGACTTGTGAAGGGATTGGCAGGATTTTAAGACTGCACTCTGGGATTTAGATACTTACACTACCCTTAAGCTCCACATAAATTCCACTCCTGAAGACAGGCATCTACTTGGTTAAGTTACAAAGAGGCATTTCAAAGTCTGAATTCGGCCTTACAGATCACTGAAAGGAGGATTCCACTCAGTTGTTTGGCATAAAACAGGGACTGATCTACTTAGTGCAAAGTGGGGGCAATCTAGGGAAGATTCAGTAATAAAATTCTTAATGTCTAGGGGACTTTGCTCATGAAATGGAATTATTCAGGGCCTTTTAGGTTAAAAAAAAATAAAATAAAAATCCAAGCTTTCCCTCATTGTTTTCTGTGCTTAACTTTTCACTAGAACTTACACTTAAGACCTTTTCAGATCCAGGTCTGAAACTGGTCTATCCAGATATATTTGTTTTGTTTTTCTAAAATACATTTATTGACCATTTCTCTTACCTTTTTTTTTTTTTTTTTTCCTGACAGTTAAAAAATAAATAAAACAGATACCAACTAAAAGACTTCTGTCCAATCCTTTTCCTGGTACAGAATACACAACTCAGCTATACAGCATTTAGACACAGGTTCACTTAATTGAAATTTTCAGTTTAAGTGACCAGCTGCCTCAGATTCCCTGTATAATCAAACAATGGCAGTCACCTGTACATAGTCATTCACATATTCATCGGTACTAATTGTTGATTGGGGATATCGATCTCCTTTTGAGCCCTGGACAACCGGATTCCAAACTTTAGCACCTCATCAAGTTAGATGGGTTAAACATGACTGATCTCTAACACTTTTTTATCCCCTTTTTTTTTGTGATAATCACCATTAAAATCCTATCATAAAAGTAGTACAATTAATTATGCAGAAGGACAACTGAAGTGAGTTTCTGGTTTTTGGTTAAATTATCTATACTCTCATCCGTAGTCTTATTCTGATCATTAACTCTAAACCATTTTCAGTTGCATACACAGTGAATCCAATATATTTTCTTGTAGCCAAAATTACTGATTACAATCATATTAGATGGCAGAGTCAAGTAAAAGAGAGATGCCACCTTCACATGAGGTTCAACTTTTCTCATATCTTTCCTCTTCTGAACCAACCTGCTGTCAGCTTTCTTCACTATTAAATT
>NW_010336346.1:0-7852 GCF_000700745.2 Antrostomus carolinensis | reverse complement strand
GGGGGGGGGTTGAAGACATACATCCAGGTCTTAGATTATATTGATAAGCTCTCAAAAAAATCCCAAAGAAAGCCCAAAATAACCTCCATATACTTTGTGAGCATGACTGCATGAAATAAAGGCAGGTCTGATGGATGCTGAATTAATGTAAATGACATTTTGTAATATATGGCCCTGATTCTCCTTTCACTTATGCTGCTGTAAATCTGGAAAAAAAAAAAAACCTCCAAGGTTTTTCATAAACTTACTCTGCTCAAAAGCTGATAGAGCTGAGAAAGAATCAAATGTTCTTTATTTAAATATTGATTGTGCACTTAGGAAATTAAAATAGTTGCGATACATATACTGAAAATAAATATATTTTTTAATATATATTAACTTCTGCAAGCTTATAGGCTTAGAGAGAAGTCCAAGTAACTAGCTTGTCTGAAATGAAAACGATGAATATTCCTAACAAAAGGGTTTTGTACTTGAGGGGATTAGAGGGCAGCAAGTAGCTCAGAAGCCTTTGGAATATCCTGCATAAAAAGAGGTCATTTTTAATATATAAAAAACCCAAACCAACCATCTTTAGTATAGAACAACAGATTGTGTTAAACTCGCAATCCCCTTTCTTCTTCTCCCTCTGACATGCAAACACCTGACACACAAAGGGAGTCACATTCAGAAGGAGATTATGATGCAATGATCTCGTTGTGAATGTTGCATTATGGTTTCAGCATCGCTGTAAGAGCTCCCCTGGCACTTGTGCTTACAGCAATTTGAATTTCTCTGGCAGCTAGGTATGATTTGTGACAGATTTCAGCCTTGCTCTTCATTGAGGGAGTACACTGTCAAGTGCTTGAGGTATTTACCATGGAGATTGGAAAGAAGAAAACATAAAGAAGAACGTTTGAGGTAGCCTTTTTTTTTCTTTTCTTTTCTTTTTTTTTTTTTCAAAAATTATTTTTTAAACACTTGTTAGGTTATCCAAACCAGTTCGTTTCAATGGCATCATTTTGTGCTTCCTAGGAAAAGTTGTCTCAGTACACTGTTCTATTTGAAGGATTATTCCATTCACCATGGCAGAGAAACTCTGTTAATTTTAGTGACTCTTAATGAATGCATGTACCACTAGCCAAATGCTCCATGTAGAGTACAAAGAATCTTTCAATTGATTGTACTGTAGTTGGTAGCATGAGTGGACAGAATTTTGCCTAAACATTCTTTACATATGAATTACACATCTAAACTTATTTACATGGTTTAGAAAATCTTAAACTGACAAAATACCATTATCTTCTTGTCCTGGAAAATACCTTAAACTCTTCTGAAAAAGTAAGGTCAGTTTGCAGGTTACATGTTTGGCATTGGATTCTCTAGAAGTTTGCTGAGCCAAAGCTTCTACATTTTGTGCAGCCTGACTAGTTCCCGAAGCTGACCTGCAAACATTGTTCTCAATCTCTCTTTTACCATAAAAGCAGTAATAAGCATCCGTATGCAAAGTTTCTCTAAAATTTTCTTGGTCTGCAGACCAAATCTTATCTTGATTCCTTCCTTATTCTCATATGTAAGTACTGGAGGTAGTCCCCAGGCAATACAGACAGCTCCATAGCAAAGGCTGCACTCTGAGCACAAGCATTCAGGGAACAATGACAACACGCTGGCTGGCTTTGGCATCAACTGATGAATGAGAAATTTAATAGGGAAATATTGCACAGCCTACAAAGAGAAAACCTGCACTTAACAAAAGACTGAGGTTGACCGGGTTTACGCTAATAAAGTTTGTACCTCATCGAGTAGAATGGATCCAAACTTCCATTCACATGTAAAAATAGCCTATCGATTAAAGCATATTTCTTCCTCTTTGGCCCTGTTTTTCAATTATTTTATTTGAGACAATACGTTTGGCAAGTTCTTTTGTTAACACAGTTCCTGTTATTTTAAAAGCAACAGGTTTTATGGGCCATGGTTATCATCTGATGCTTAAAATATGTACATGAAAGAATGCATAGGAGGTGTCAGGTGCACCCTTGGGAGGATAAGAATGTCCACATGGTCCCAGGTCTTCTAGAAGTAGCAATTTCTGCATGGATGGGTGAGAAATGCTCTTTATCATTTGCAAGTGTTCTATACTCAAAAGGTACAGCATAAAATACAGTTTAAGGATTGACTCTCTGATCTGCCAAGCATCCTCAACTCGGGATTACAAATATGAGAACCAGATCTTCAAAATAATTATATATATATGTGTGTATATATATATATACACTTAAACTACAGGATTTATATACAAAGAAAAGGTTTTAAGTATGTTTTTGTAACTACGCAAGATATTTTTATTTACTTCATTTTTAAATATTATACGCACAGTCTTTAGAAACTACTGAAACACTTCAGATCTGAGTTCTGGAGCCCCCAACACAAGAGAGACCTGGAGTAGCTAGAACAAGCCCAGAGGAGGGCCACCAGGTTGATCCGAGGGCTGGAGCACCTCTCCTATGAGGACAGGCTGAGAGAGTTGGGGCTGTTCAGCCTGGAAAAGAGAAGGCTCCGGGGAGACCTTATAGCGGCCTCCCAGTACCTGAAGGGGCTACAAGAAAGCTGGGGAAGGACTTTTCATAAGGGCAGTTAATGACAAAACAAGGGGAAATGGGTTTAAGCTGAAAGAGGGGAGGTTTAGATGAGATATTAGGAAGAAGTTCTTCACTGTGAGGGTGGTCAGACACTGGAACAGGTTGCCCAAGGAAGTTGTGGATGCCCCCTCCCTGGAAGTGTTCAAGGCCAGGCTGGATGAGGCTTTGAGCAACCTGGTCTAGTGGAAGGTGTCTCTGCTCATGGAGGGGGAGTTGGAACTAGATGATCTTTCAGGTCCCTTCCAACCCAAACCATTCTATGATTCTATGATTTATTTGATTTAGAAAATACTGCAGTATTGTAGTTGTAGTGATTTATCAGCATCGATCCTTAAATACACATACTTCAACAACATTGTTAATAAACAATTAAAAAAAAGAAAGCAATAAATGAACAAACTCCAGCATCTTTGAACACTAAATGGAATTAAATAGAATGCATGTATTTATTAGACCTACCAACTGATCACTGTTCCATTGTTTAATATCACTGTATCTTCTAAGAAAATACATACCATAGACACAGGCTGTTTAAGAACTGTTCAGTGTGAAGGCGTTTTATAGAAAAATAAAGATTATATAAAAAAGCAGAAATAAAATGTAGAAAATATATAACTGGTGCCTTTTCTAAATTAAGATCACCAGTCTGTTTAGAGAGATGGAAATGAAAAAGATTGTTAATATATGAGAATACGTAACAGTAAGTTTGGCACAACTGTTAGTCCTTCTCACTATATGAGAATGTGAAAATATTCCATGAAACTGAGATGCAACATATCAGCACATATCACTTTCTGGAAGAAACAGAATTACTTGTTTTAAAAATATTTATAATCATACAGATGGAAATAATTGAGAACAACAGTTTGTTTAAACCAGAACTTATCACTTAGTGTAGTAGTGGGGAAAAGTCCTCTACATTAAATATAAGAAACAATTACATGAGTTTAAAAACTTCTCATTTCAGATTATAAATCTTTGCTGACAGATGAAGACTAGTCAGGAACTATTCATGCACCGAAGAAGATGATTCTATATCTGCCCACTGTCAGTTTCTTGAACTTTCCTCTGACAGGTGCTGTGATTGATAGGATACCACGACAAATTCACCACAAGTCCACTCCAAAGTGGAAATACTATCTCATACTGATACTTGAGCAACTGTCATAACTGAGGAATGCTTTAAAGTATTTATACTGACATCACAAAAATGCCATTGTTATAAGGATTCATCTTCCTAACATTTTCATTACAACACTTGAAATATTTTGATTCTACGGCTACTGTACATTAAGAAAAATATTCTTTACTTAAAAGTGATATATGTAAATGTGACATATAACATATATTTATGTATTTTATTCATTTATATTAATATCCACATTAATGTATATTCATATGTAAACCCTCTAAACAAATATATATTTGACTATGTTTGTCTATCCAAAAGATTAATGACCAGAAAATGACAAATGCATGCAGAATTTACCAAATTCTTGAAACAAATCGTAAGTTACCTTTGAGGGACAGAAAAAAAATAAAACAAAATAGAAACTTTCTGTACATAGGGTACTAATTAAGTCAGAATATTTAAATGTAGTAATTGTACTCTCACTCTCTTCTGTCTTCTCTTTTTTTCAAGCTTTGCAGAAAACGATCTACTGACTTACTTATTTCAGTTAGCAAGGAATTTCTCAACTTCCTTGGGTGCTTAAGTGCAAGAATATTTTAGACCCCATCTTTGCATATTACTTTATCTTTCAGTGGTAATTAACAGAGTCTTAATCTGGCTAATGTTAATGACCACTGTTCTTTCTTTAAATCCCAGTTAAACCAAGCTTATTAAGGGCCAATTAAAGGAAGTCTTATGTGATCTGAATAACACTAAGACCAATTTTTAACAGCTATAACTCTTTATTTTATTATGGCCTTTGTCTGTTTTAAAATAAACTGTCAATAGCTATTGAGAAGGATGGAGAATCTTATAAAAAGTCAGAGATATAGTTGAGTTTAGTAGAATGCAGATTTTCTAAAATAAATGAGCTATGTACTATTATTTTCACTCCTTCCCATAAAAAAGGTAATGTATTACTAATTTCCACTTCATTTTTCATAATGTTACAGAATCACAGAATGGTAGGGGTTGGAAGGGACCTCAGGAGATCATCTAGTCCAACCCCCCTGACAAAGCAGGTTCCCTACAGCAGGCTGCACAGGAAAGCGTCCAGGTTTGAACATCTCCAGAGATGGAGACTCCACAGCCTCTCTGGGCAGCCTGTTCCAGTGCTCCAACACCCTCACAGTAAAGAAGTTTTTCCTTAAGTTTGTATGGAACTTCCAATGTTCCAGTTTTTGCCCATTGCCCCTTGTCCTGTCACCAGCCACCAACAAAACAGTGCAGCCCCATCCATTTGGCCCCCACATTTCAGATATTTATAGACATTGATAAGGTCCCCTCTCAATCTTCTCCAGGCTGAAGAGTCATAGCTCTCTCAGCCTCTCCTCGTAAAGCACAAAAATGGAACACTTTGCAATAACTTCCCAAGAGCTAGCACAACCTAAATCTGTATTAACTGAGTACCACGGACAAAATAAACTAAAACTCACTCATAATTTCAAAAAGAAATGTAACAATTCTACCTCAATATGAAAGAGTTAATAGGACCTTTTAGTTTGGGGACAGTTGGGTAGTTTTCTCACTGCTTAACTGAATAAAATTCTTGACTCCGGACTTTTGAAAAGCTTGTTGGTTCCACTTATGTCTAAGGTGACCCTTCTACAGATGCATTGTTATAAATTACTTCCTACTATTTCTTACATATCGAAGATTTCACTCCTTGCTTAACTTCACCATTACTTCCCTTTCATCTGGACGGAAGAAGTAATGCAATCTGATTATTGCCTCTAGCTATTAAACAAAATAGTACTCTTACCACTACTACCTAAAGCCAAATACCCTAGAACTCACCTCTGCTGCAGCAAGTCACTACAAGACAGGTCCTTTGCATACTCTGCAGCACGCAACAGACCTAACTCTATGGCGACAACTCTTAAATTCTGCCACAAAATCTATGGCAACATTAATTCATTATTGTCTCTAAAATACTCTTCATCCCTATTTTCCCACTCCCGCACAAACATATTCATCCCTGACTCACAGCAGAAAATATCACTGACAAAAAATTGATGGTTATTTTTAACAATAAATCCTGAATTATTTTTCTCTATGCTCCCCAGATAATTGGGCTGTAACAGCCCTTGGCCTCTAAAAGAGCTCTGCACAAATCATCTTTTTATCCTGATACCAGCATAGAAAACTTGCATCTGGACTCTCCAGTTTTCATTGTCCCACTTGCTCCACTCTTCCTCAGGCTACCAAGCTCACCTGTGCAACATTCAGTTTTCCATCTATCTAGTTATAAGCTGGACCTCTGCTTTAACTTTTTGTGTCTTTGCTCCTGGTTCCATGAGACAATACAGCTGTGTCACAGTTACGAACATAACTATAAAAACAAAACAAAGTCCCTTTCAAAACTGAAAGTAGGATTTTGAAGAAGATGTCGTGGCTACAAGAGCACCAGGCTTTGCTCTGCACAACTCATCTAATAAACTCACAGCTGTCAGCGTTGCTACTGCAATAGGGAAGTATAGTGTTTTACTGAAATAATTATCAAGGGATGATGAGGGGAATTGGAGGGGAAACAGAACACTGCAAAAATTGTATCACGCCACAGCAAAACAGGAAGAGGGAGGTGACATCGTAAAGGAGTATTCTAGTACTGAAACAGGAGTTGGCATGTGCTAGCCAAAAATTCAGTTCTAGGTGAGGTCACAACTATAGTGCTGGCCACAAAAATAAATAAATAAATAAATAAATATATTTTTTTTTTAATTGAAAATACAAATAAAGTAAGCTTAATGTCATCCCCAGTCATTTACGTCTGTTAATTTGGCAAATCAGCTTTTCCATATGAAGATAAGCAAAAGACAGACGACCCAGAGTTGTAGTCATCCTGTGCGTATCTCCATGCAAATGCCGTAGCCACAGCAGTACATCCTGTGCGTATCTCCATGCAAATGCCGTAGCCACAGCAGTAATACAGAAGAGCTTGCCAGTTACAAAACAAAGCAGAAGCATTTTCAGAAGTACCCTTAACTAAGTAGCACTTCCCCATCCTTTCCCTCTTACTCTCTTTTTTCCCTCAGTTCTCTTCCCCCCCTACCACAGTTTCCTACCACTATCACAGATCACTAGACAGCACTTTTGGATTTCATGGAAGAGCTCTCTGCATGCCTCTTCCTCCAGTTAAGGCTTCAGCTTACACCAAGGAGTTCAATCCCAGATCAGAGAGGGTGAGACTCCAGTGCGAACCTGGTTGCCGTACTGGTACAGCAGCAGTTCTGCCTGTGCCACATGGTACCTCTGATACATGTGAGGATTAAGAGTAAGGCCTGCAAATAACCAGTTTTACTCGCTCCTAGATTTATATATGTATAATCATAATCACACATGGAACATCTCATCTGCTTCGGCAGAAGTAACTTAGTTGTGTTTATGCAGATTAGAAAGTTACAAAGGCAGGCTCCCTTGCAAACTCACACCTGATGTGTAAGTAAGTGAGTATCCCTCCTGCCCCATTCATTTTTAATTTTTTTTTCCCTAATGAAAGATCTGCCAAAAAACATATTTTCACAACTAAAGGCTTCAAGGGTCTACAGAGGGAAAAAAAAAAACCACCTGGCACTTTTCTGCCATGACCATGAGAGCAGCTTGCAGGACTTTCAGCATGTTCAAGGAGTGGACTGTTTGCATGTTATTGTGCATGAGGACCTGGGCAAGTCAGATGACATCAATAAAGGCCTGAATCTCCCTGCACATCTCATTTTTTCCAATTCTTTCTGACATGTCCTGGAGAAACAGTCAAGGGGTCAAGGTTGGGGGGATGAAGAGAGAAAGTGAAGGCTCCAGTTTCTCTACGAGACCAGAACCAAGAGCCTGTGATATTGAAAGGAACTAGGATCTCCTCCATCCCAGAAAACAAAGTAAGCTACAGAACTGTAGCAAACCGTGTACAAAGACACAATTCCCCATTTTCCAGGGTATTTAAATGCTACTTCAGAAAATGCATGGACTGCAAAACTTCATTTATTGCCATGTTTGTGACATCTGGCTAGCACTGCTGTACCAAGTCCAGCCACGCTTAAGCTGATTCCTGCAGTGCCACTTATCTGTGTTC